>NW_022705477.1:95189-112396 GCF_011630105.1 Anneissia japonica
TTGAATATATATATATATATATATATATATATATATATAGGCCTATATATATATATATATATATATATATATATATATATATATTTGAAAGGAAATAAAACTTCAATATTAATAATAATTATTTAATATTATTAATATATATATATAACTATATATATATATACATATATATATATATATATTTGAAAGGAAATAAAACTTCAATAATATTAATACAAAATATGTTTTGAGCTTATGTAGTTATAGTCTAGTACGTCTGATAGTATATTCACCATTAAATTCATGGACTTTAGCTTGCCTTTACAGTATGACTATTCTGTTTTCTGACATAATCAACACAATCAACATTACGATTGTGAACAAAACCATAAATTAAAGTAACAGATGTTATATATTTTCTCGGACTGAGAACGTAGACATCTGTTTAGGCCCTATATTTCTTAATAGCTTTTCAATCATTTTGTACACTGTTGTTAGTCAATTAAGCAACACCTTGGTAACCAAAGTCTCAAGTTGATCCCAGTTATCTGGACTGCATGTCGTAACACTACGTTTACGTCATTTCAGTTTCAAGAGTCAAGGAAATAAATGACATTACACCATCAAGTTCAAAAACACACAAATGCTTAGGTGTGGTTTTGAAAGTTCTGAGAAGTTAAAAGAGGTCAAATCAAGGTCTATTTTAATCCACTTGATGAATATATGTGTGGGAAAATGTTGAGTGTTTCATGTTTTGTAAAACCTAACTGAGCGTAACTGCAATAATTATAAGATGATACAAAATAAGTTTAATACTACACGCATGACGACACATCGCATAAACGATAATCGTAGACCATTAACTTCATGAAGTCGGAAACAGAAAAAGCACCAAACCAATATGTATAGGATGCATAAATATAGAATAGAAAAGGTTTTAAATTCAGTACTTAGCCTACATTGCCAGGCATGCATTCCATAGTCTGTCTAATTCCAGTGTATAACTTAGTGTTCGTTTTATTCCATTTTTTTTATGTGTTCAGAGTGCATAGTGCATGTCATTCATCTAGTATTTTTTCGAGTTGCAAAATAAAGAAGCTACATAAACGAGTTTAAAATGGGTTATCCTTGTTGGAGGATTATCAATTGAATATAATATTGATTATTAATCGATCGATTCAGTATTTTAGAATTTACCACTCCCGTGTGAAGTAGTTGAAGTCTTAAAAAATATATTGGGTTACGGTACTTTGTCATCTAAATGCCATACAATACGATATTGAATGATTATCATTAGTAAAGTTTTCCAGTCAGTGAAGTCTATAGTAATAGCAAGTTATATAGATTAAATTATTTAGATAGATGTCAAGATATATAGAAATTACGATTTCAATACTTTGATATCAGTGGCAGATTTGGGGAAGCGGTGAGGTGAAGAGGGTGCCTATTCTGAAAAAAAAAAATCAAATTGGCTTTGAAGTTCAGGTTAGGCTTTCTGGCCAAGATAGCAAGGCCTTGGTCGAAACATGATGCAGACATGTCTACTATTTTTAATGTCAAAATTCCGTTTTCTCACGTGTAAACAGTCACACAGAATAATTATTTACAATAACAATGATGGTAAGGGAAAGCGTGGCACCCACCCCCACCACCACCTTTAATATTCTAGATCACTGGATATGTTTGCTTGAAACGGTTTATTTGCTGATTGTAGACGAACAATTGTGTCTTTATTCAATATAATTAATTTATCGGTACTAAGCCTGTGTTTTATATACAAATTTGATATACATAATTTCGAGGTAATTCTGATCAAGTGACAATTTAAATTACTTGTTTTACATTTGGTATATTTTGTCAACGACTAAGACTTAACTGCTCCTCCATAGGGCATACTCATTTCATTATAATTAGCTTGGCGCAAGAATAAGTAACGTATTAGTACTTTCGAAGTGATTTTTTATGAAGATACTTTAAGAAATTACAAATTTTTCATTTAACAAAATCGAAGGTCAACTTAACGTTAATAAAATTGATTCATATATTGTTAAAGGTGTTGTGCACTTATGTAGCATAATTCCTAATCGAGTTATTACAACAGTCCTCAAAACAGAAAATGGAATTAGAACATACGTCAATACTTTTATGATTTAGGCGCTTTTCTGCATGCAAAAGATATTCAAATAAAATACTATTATTGCGATAGAACACCGTCATCGGGATCTTATTTTTGCCACCATGGGTGTATGCATTTGTTTCTGTGTTTCACACAGCCAGGATTTACGCTGTCGCAATTAGTCACGTGACGTGATTTTATTGTGTTAAATAAAAAATTCATAAATAAAAGATCAACCAGTACACACCTACTACATCCTACTAAATGTTTGTAATGACTGTTAATCTGCATAAAGATTGGAGGGATAATTTTATGAGAAAAAGTAAAATGTTACGCTTCATAACAAAATGATCGTGTTGCATATCGCGTCAAATTCATATAGGCCTATACATTACTTTTAGGAAATTAATTTTCATTATTATTGTTCATTGTTTTATATTTTAGTGTCCTGCGCAGTATGTTTATTAGGTCAAAACATGATTTTAAACATTTAAATAATAAAATAGACAATAAGTCATTTCATTTCTTATATTTACTTCCAGTTTTAAATTTTGTGGAAGCCGGTGTTTGCGCAGAGGAAACGGTTTGATTTGGGGTTTCAATCCCTCGCTGTGCATTTCGCTTGTGTAATTGAGCAGGGCACTTTATCTTCGGTGCTCCTCTCCACCCAGGAGTATAAATGGGTACATGAGGAGGTTCGAGTGCAAGATGCACTGATATATTTTCATTTTCATTATATTTCAAACTATGGAATTTCCCCCATAGACATCGTTCCAATTACAGGGGTAATAATGTGGAAAAGCGCTCTGAGACTTATATGTAAGAGCGCTATATAAAAACGTACATATTATTATATATTGTTATTATTATTATTGTTATTATTATTATTATTATTATTATTATTATTATTACTACTACTATACTTATTATTGTTATTATTATTATTATTATTATTATTATTATCATTAATATTATTATTATTATCGGAGGACCATCAGACATACACATACCATACATTAATGGTCACTCACCTTATGTTGTTGAATTTTAATTGATAATATTGAGGTTTTTGTTATTTAATATTGGCCTAAATTGTGTCTAGAAGTTTCGTTGAGACACAGACGTGTATATGGGCCTACTCCCTTCTACGTGACGTCACAATAAATTTCACAGTCGCTTATATAGACACATATTGTTCTGTTACACGCACGTACACAGAATCTCAGACATCAGATTTAATCATTATCTGTCATTAAATTATAATACTGCTAGTCCTTGAATTATACCGGTTTACAATATTCCGTTGTATTTTCCTTAATATTAGACATAATTCGATAAATTTACACTTGGATATGCGCTATTAAAGAAGTGATTTTATTATTATTTTTCTGAATTTCATAAATTTAATAATTTCAGAGTAGACGACGTGACAGTGTTGGTTTTGAAGTGAATTATAGTACAATGTAAAGTTAACAGTGTCATGATGTATTTTATTGAAATTATGCAGACTGTATTTAAGCCTTTGGATTTTCATCCACCAGCGAGTGATCAACTCGCCAATTACAAGACGAACATGATGCTCTCTATAAAGTATCATTATGATTAGAGCGAAGTGGAGTGGAGAAAAATATTCTGATTTCAAAATCATTTGAATCCATGACCTATAAAAATAAAAGGCAAGCATTCTAACTTATGCTAGCTCCACTTCATGATAGTAATATCGCAGATGGGCTATCACGTCGAGTTAGCGCAACGTAGGGCTTTAAAGTGGGAACCAAGTTCAATACCTGCCAATGCCGAATTTGCTTGTGTTTGTGGGTAAGCACTTCGATATAATTACCACGTCCTTCGGATAGTAACGTTAAGCCGTTGGTTCCATGTGCAAATTAGCAAATGCGCACAAACAATTACTGACTATGGTAGGCGCTGCACTACGATCGCCGTGGGTCCCTAGAACGACTTTGGTGGTGAAGATTTAAAAACTCATAAAATGGTATTATTTGGAAGATTACTTTTGCATTTGGCTCCATTTATCCAGCTAGACGCAGTATACAGGACCAAAAAAAAATTAGGAATTACGACCATGAAACAGGGAGTCGTCTTATACACCAGACATACAAATATCAACCAAAAATCTTCTAAAACTCGGGGGTCGTCCTATACACGGGTCACCTTATAGGACCTACGCGAGTGTATACGGCTGTCTCTTATACACATCTAGATGTGTATAAGAGACAGATATATATTTATTGTATTACAATAATCATCATGGTAAGTATCTTGATGCGATTTTATTACTTCTTTAAGTCATAGTACATGTGTTATATTATTACCGTACTATTATTATTATTATTATTAGTATTATTAAGCCTATAATTAGATAGGCCTGTTGCTATTTCTACTATCATTTTTCTATATTAAGCATCCTTATAATGAATATAATAAGTAATTATAGTCTTGTTTTTTTTGTTACTGATTTGCAGAATGACGCAGGTACTTCAACACTTTCAAGTAAGATATGATTCAGATAATTTGTATGCACTTTATTCGAATAAACGCCCCGATTTTAATAAACGTCCTGGCTTGAATAAATTCCCCCTCCAGAGCCTCATTTGGAATAAACGTCTCCCTCGAGTAATCGCCCCGGGGGGGTTTATTTTATCATCGAACGAACGCCATCCCCGCCCCCCTCAACTAACAAATCTAATGGAAGCAACGTCTTTCTCAACACATTCTATTCATAATCTACTCTAGCAGAATTCCATTTTCTCTAATTTGGTTTGAATCAATAAGTCTTATAATCATGCAATAACACACTTTGACGGTAATTATGTATTGAAGCTCCACATTTACAGTGAAATTAAGGGGCGATTATTTGAGTAAATACCTATCCATTTTTACACCAAAATAAATAGATAAAGTAAACGCTTCCCTTGAATAAACGTCACCTCAAAAATCCTTCTTAACAATAAACGCCCCAGGGCGTTTATTCGAATAAATACGGTAATTTTCTTATAAAATTTCTTGTAATTTATTTCTATAAATTTACATGCTGTACAATTATCTAATTAACAGAAATCGTTATTCGTTCATTAAATATATATATTGGAAAATGAGTGGCTGACTAAATTGTTTGCAAACTCTCCATCAGGACTAATAATTTTGACAATTAAATATACTGTATTATTTTTCTGCACCAACTACTTACATAAAGATGAAAAATATAACTTTAGAAAAATTAAATATATAGATATAAAAATTTAAATAAAAAATAAAATAAATAAATAAAAAGCTAAAATTTAGACCAAAAATTTTTGTTTTGGAAACTTGAAAATAATGTTATTGAAATCTCAATTACAGAATTTAAAGTTGAAGATTCGTTATTGCGAATACCGGATTACCATAACAACCTACACTCAAGAGCGTGGAGTGTTCATCCGCGACCAATAGGAAAACGGACACTTGTTCTTTACGATCAGGTAGGCACACAATAATTATGAATACAAAAAAGTAGCACTGCAATATACTTTTTTTAATGACAATTGTTTAAATTGTTATATACTCTTATTACACTGGAGAACCTATTACTGTTTACACACATAGGATGGCCCAGTTATGTTTTATAAGTTATGTTTTGACGAAGTTTGAAGTCTCGACTCAGAAAATAAAAGGCAGACACCTAAAACTTAAAACTTCCTCCATGGTCATACGGAGTATTTACATTTCTCTATTTCAAATGTGAAGTTAAATTTATTCTCATAGGCACAAGGTCTATATTTGATGTTTGTGTAGTCATACCAACTTCAATTTTATAACCTACCACTGCCTCTAATTAGTGGTGAAACTGTCGCCCGGTGGACACTAACCCGGTATTTGTGTATTTCGGTCTTGGGAATCGAAATTATGTTAAATGTTCAATTTTTCGAACGTGTAATTTTATATTTAAGCGTATACATGACACATAGTAACACATCATAGTTATTATATTTACTTATTTCTTTGATAGCATGACCTTATTTCTTATTTTTACTTGTATATGATTAATATTTTTACAGCGAAGCACACATGAAACTTCTGATTTTGGAGGTAGGATGCTTATTTTTTCGCTAACTAAATCTTTGAAGGCAAATCTTTAACAAGGTATACGATTTAATTAGCGTATACACAATCGCTCAGCCATCTGATGACGTAATATGCCGTACGTTCAATAAATTGGTCGGTTTCACGTCCTGAAACACAGCGTTAGAAAAGTTGTTTGCATAATTACGTAGGCGCATTTCAAAGTAGGCGGAGCCAATTCCGTTATGATGTAATTGGGGGCGCACAAAATGTAACGCTCATTCTAAACTGCCGTGAACGTAGACGTGATTTTTTAAATATAAATTTTAACTCCTGATCCCCAATTAACTTTTAGGGGAGGAGAAGAAGCAGCAGCCAGGGACTTCAGTATCTTTCGGAAGGAAAAGCGTGGGAACGACATTAAATTTCTTACATCCTTCTCACACTGGTGGGGTAAGTATGTTCAATTGATGTTCACCATTTGAATATTGCTTTGTAATAGAATATGGAAGGTAAAATTAAGTTCTAAATAGTTAATTTTATTTTGAGACATAAAGTCCTGGGACCCCAAAATCAACAAAGTCACACCAATAATATATCTCAGTGTTTTATGTTCTCTGTGATTGTTGTGTTTCTATGCTGTTTTCGATTATTGTAAATGTGAGGCAATTTGTTAAAAGCGTCATTTAAATTAAACAAATAATCAATCTGTATCCCAATTTGCATTTATACTTCAAAAGATTGAATGCGTTTGAATACGATGTATGTTTCCTTGCTTTCCTTAAATATATACTATAATTGATTACCGACTACTTTAAATGTCTATGCAAATACAAGTAATACATATTAACAAATATACTGTAAATGTTATGTTTAATAAAACATATCGGGTATATAAAACAAATACTTTAAATCAGTAAGTAATGAAAATGCAGCATATTGACTACGACAATATTATTAACACAAGCTTGCGTGTAAACTGGTACACTTCATTTGGTAAAAAAATTTTAATCAGATTTCAAATATGCATGCGACAATATTCATTGACATTTTAAAGATAAGCCTAAATACGGTTTTTCTCTTTCTTAGGCTTCCACATCAGATGGAGCTTTACAATTTACAGGTAAGCTAGTGAACTATGTAATAATATGCGTATACAACCAAAAGGTCTGAAATAGGAAAGTCGAAAGAAACTCGAGCGAGTGAGCGTGGATTAATATTTAAAACTCGATATATTCATCATAAGGAATGGCGCTTTAGCAATAATATATCTTTAAATAATTTCCATTGTAATTATCAATAATTTATTATACTTGTAAAGAATTAACTATCATTAAGCAAACAAGTCAAACGCTTAATTGCTCTGTCAACCTCAATGCCATGGGTTTCTATATAGCGCCTAGTGCCAACAATGCGTCTATGCACTTAATAAACTTTCGTACAACACGAATGTATCTTCACTATTTTCCATGTTGTAAACATTCAGTCTTTCTACTAGGAAGTAACTTCTTTAAACTCTATGGTCGTACTGTATTTCTCTTAGAATTAGGACAACCAAATGAAAGTGACGACACTGAAACATCAGATAATTCGGAGCGACATAGTATTCTTCGACAAGGTAATACGTGGTTTGATGAAGCTAGAAAACAGGGACTAGTTCTGAAACCTAACAAGGGATCATCCGATAACATTTCAAATTTACGTCAGACTGCTGGAAGTACTAAACGCGTTTGGACAGCATATAGAAGGCCTCCATCTTGGACACGAGGATTGAATACGGGTGAGATGAACAATAATACGCTTTAAAAAACAGCGTGGCACACATGGCAACATGAAATCAAGTGCCCAGTAGGCCTACCTTAGCTTAATCCTAAACACGTCAGGATCCTAAGCACAATAAGCTCTGCCTAAACATGTTTAGATTCTACGTGCCACCAAATGCGGGACAAAATCGCTACGCGCGGAACATTGTGTTTAATAGCTTTATGGTTTAAATCCTCCACGCTTTTAAAGGTGTATGGGCAGCCATTTTGGCCAAAATAGACAACACACAACGATATACGAAACAAATGGCTGCCCATAGAATAAAACAGCAGGTTATTGATATTTAATAGTTACCAAGTAACGAATTAAACGCACATTATTCTCATATCTTGGGTTATGTAATTGTTCGTCATTGATATTTATCAGTAAATAGTTCAGTCAGAAAGATCCACAAACGCAGCTGACGCATTTTAAACACATTGATGCAAACGGGACGCAAACACATACGAGCGTCCTCTTTCGCGAAACAGTTTAGTTGCGTCAAAGTCTGCGTATATCAGGCCTCATTAGGCAACATTTAAATAATGTAAAACCATGCAATAGCCATTGCTGCCATTTAACTTCAGATTTTACAATACAATCAGGTCTATGGTTTGTATTTCAGGGAAGAAAGTAGAAAAACAAAAACAAGTTGGAACTCGTATGAAAGTATCTGGTAATATTGTTCGGCATATAATCTATTGTAAACCGCTTTCATTCAATCAATCAATCAACCAATCAATCGATTGAACGATCGATCTATCAATTAATCAATCAATCAATTAATCAATCTGTCAGTCAGTCAATCAATCAATCAATCAATCAATCAATCCATCAATATCAATAAACTCAATCAGTCAATCAACCAGACAATAAAAAACAAATTAATAAGTAATCAATCAATCAATCAATATATATATATATATATATATATATATATATATAAACTTGGGATAAACGTTTACAACTGTTCAAAAAATTCAAATCAGCTTCTGCCTTGCATGATTTTTGAGTAGCTTTTCTTAATATTATTATTATTTTATTATGGTATTATTATTATTCCAAGTAGACATTCATAAGTGAGAAATTAATATTTATTTATTTATTGAAAATATTTTGAGAGAGTGACTCTAACAGCAATTCTGACTTGAAGAGACCCTCTTTAAAGTTCAAAATACAGTTATAAAATTACTGTAATTTTGCAAAATGGTAAATCACACTTAACAACACGCTACCGTGAACATTGTTATTGATGGCTTACGACTTAGCAAAATGTTTATTAGGCTAACCTGTATAACTTACCATCTTACATCAGTATGGCAATCATTTGTTTCAGATATGTTGGTGAAACTCCAAAAACTCGGTGTGCTCGCTTGGCGATAATCTACAATGATTTGTCGTTATCCCTAAAACATCTGCTGTATGGAAATATGTTCGTTCAGTGATACTGTGAAAACCTTTAAAGGACATAAAGGTTATAAAACATTCCAATAGCCACTAACATTGACGAAGTTTATGGGATATGTAGCCGGGGAACAATTCAATAGTACAGTGTAGATAAAAGTATATGATTGCCATGAAAATTGTGGGTTTAATACAAATAACATTCAGGCCTTACCTTGTTTTTACATTTCACCAAAATGCCAATATAGATCAAACTGACTATCGTGTCGATAAATGTACTGCTAAGCATGGACTTATATAACTCCATGTGCTAAGTAAGTAAATAATTATAGTTGATCTCAATTTTTACATTTTTAGACGCCCTATATCTGGATTTAGTAATTATCTATGAAATAATAATATGAAGAACTGATATTTTTTTACGATTCTAAAATTAGTGCTAGTATGATTTGGTATGACGCCCTCATGCCGAAATAGAGTTAAGATGTATATTTTGGGTATCAATTGTAGGCATATGATTGTTACTTGACATACGAATGTATGCTTATTATACCTAGGCCTATAGCATAATAGTATAATACTGTACTGTCAATATTTTTTACAGAATATTTGTAACCTTTTAATCTCATAAACCAGTTGAAATTATTTGGAAATATTGTTTCGCATTTGCGTTCGGCGTTTGAATAGTGAACTTAAGTTAAGTACATTAAAAAAATAGTCTGCAAGGTATAGGCTAGTGTATTTATTACCAGACACCAATATCGTAGAGATTTAGCCTATTACCTGAATTGAAGACTTTTCGGCGGACGGCGTAAACGTTAACTTAAGACCATTTCGATTGCTCCACCTATTTTGTGAAATTTGCAAATGCACATGCATAATTTATTTTTAAAACGACAACGTCAGATTTTGAAAATACTTTACTTCTTAAACAATAATTTGCGGAGATCTTCCGCTGAAAAGTCTTCAATTTGACAAACGTAAGCGTGTCTATGCGCCATCAACGTGGCTTTAATGCATGTATGCTCGATCAATATGTTATGACATTTTTGAATAAGTTTTCACGTACTATATATCCGAAAATAACGGGGAAAAAAACATTTTTAATTATAGTCGCCTGACGCTCATAATGTACTTAATCAGTAAGGACTAGGCCTACTGGTGAAATTGCAGTGATGATAAGTGAAAAATAAATAAACTTACTGAATAGTTACTGATTTGCAAAATGTTATTATTGGTATGTACGCGTGTGTGGACGCATAGGATTTTTGCGCGGTACACATAATAAGGTTTGAACTTTATGGGTGTGGTCGTCGTGGTATGAACCGTATAGAGTACTACAGTGTTACGTCACGATACCACGTGATGCTACTCCGTTGCTATCGCCGACCCATTTTCTTCACTGAAAAACCATTGATCCCAATTTCTAACGTAATTATTAGGATGTTGTGTCTTAGTTTTTCTTTGTAAATTTTAATTGATGATTAAATGTGTGTTCGATTACTAATATAATGCGAGCTTTTGTGTTTTTAGTACATTCTGGTGGTAAATTATTAGGTTTTAAAATGCCTATTCCAGAAAGTCTATTCTAAACCATTAAGATTATGAAGTCATTCAGACGTAATGAACGGTAACGAACGTCTGGTTGACAACAAAGAGCACTACTTGGTGTTGTGAAAACACGACTGTTGTACTCGATAACGTTGAGGGGTGTCGTGTCATATGGTGTGTCATGGGGTTGGGGAAAACGGTGTGGCTCGTAGGCTAATAACTACCCGAAGCTTAACCATGTTTTTGTACAAAAACACGTGACATGCCTAAATATGGTCAAATATATAGGCACATCATGGCTATATCTAGGCATACAAACGGGTTTTTTTGTCAAATAAAATTTGATAATCTGGGCAGAGCTTTTTACACTGTATAAGAGCGATGCAATTTCCTTTGGAAGAATAAATATTAATTTGACATTGACTTTCACTTTGAGGATAATGACTTAGCCTATCTGCCAGATATAAATGCGACCTGTCATAAAAGCAAAAAATATATCCATCTTGTAATTTAAACTTTCTTTTTAGTAAATGCAGATGTTGACAGCATTAATTATAGCATGTATCCTTTGTCGTGTGGGAGAGCTTCTGCCTTATAATCTGAGATTCATCAGTTAAATTTCGTTTAGGTATGTTGTAGCGGTGCCCTTTGTAGCACAGGACAATCGATCGTTTACTTACGGACCCGAAAAATAGACTTGAACATTTCAAACGATGACAGATTAACCCTTAAAGAGCAAATTAATTATAAACACCTGCATTAATGATATGACCAGGTAACGCTTTTTGCAATTTCAACAATCTCATTTTTATTATTAGAGTGAAAGAAAATTATAAGCTAGCACAACGATAATAGGCAGATTTTCAATCTTACGAAAACGATGACGATGACGAATACGTCATTATCATTATCGTCATTCGTGCCTAAAACAGTCTTGACAATACGCTGTACGAGCTGAATAAGATCCTTGATTCATGTAAAAATTGTGACAGATATGTTACTAGGGGAAGGGCAGTCTACACATTTGATGACGTAAATTCCTCCATAGTACCAGTAACCGTATTCGTTATCGTTTTCGTAAGCTTGAGAAAACTTCCTATTATGTTAACAACGTATTCTCTATGTGAGTGAACTAAGAAGATAATGTAGCGTCATTTTCAATACTACAGTACGATCATGGAGGTATTAGTTCACTATAATAGCTCTATGGTACGATTTCTATCAGAAACTTAATAAATAGAGATATTTTAGATTGACACTTAGATATTTTCATTAAACAGAAATGTATCCAGTGATAGAGATATCTTTTATCAAAAATTAAGTTGTAAACAAACTTAACTCTATTTCTAATTCTAAGACAGTTTGGCTCACTTAAGGCATCCCGGTTTAAAAGTGGACAATTTATTTTCAAATAGAGATAAATCTAATTACAGTATCGTATCTTGAATTGAAACTAAGACAATTATAGGGCCTAAATTTAGAACTAAGATATCTTAGCTTAAAAATGTTCTGTAATAGGTGTTACTTTACTAATTGTTGCAAGAGAAAACCTGCCCATATTTTATCAAAACAAACACGGTTTACGTCGAGGAGGATACAATAACCAAGCTGGGGACTACGCCTGGTTGTTACAGGAAATGTTATCAATCCAGACTCACACTGCACACATTTTCTTCTACGCGTCATCATCAAGGTCCACAATGGCACGAATTAGGTAGGGTTGCTGCGATGATTGTACAGGCCTAGGCTATCAGGTTATAAAACATCGAAAATGTTTGAGGGACGAACGGCAGCAGACGAACTGGAGTCGTATACGCGCCTTATATCCAAATTCTTTGTTGTGATATATATTTATGGCTGGAACTGACATAAGTGATTCTTAGAACAAATAACTGCCAGCAAGACTATTTATTGTCTTCCAATATAATTTTATATGTACATATATTTAATATTATGCCTATGTATTTTTATGTACTTTTTTTGGTTCAGCAAAAACACATTAGAAGAACTGCAGTTACTTTGCCGTTTACTAGTTGCTGGCGTACCTATTTTATTGTCAGCATATATAACAGCACGGAATAACATTGCAAGTGAAATTCATAATTGTATTCACCTTGTTCATCAGAAAAATAATGTTAGTTAATAAAGTAATATTAGTATGAGGCTATTATTTACATATTATTATAGTACCGTACTTTGGAAGCAACACGTCCTAATACGACAGCGACACATCCTAATATTGGAACAGCACATCACATGATTTGATCCGCTTTTGATAATCCCTAGAATTGTCCCCGATACTAATGTTTTAAATTTTGTGATTATTATTTTATGCCATTTAATTGTTGTTTAAACTGCATTTCCTAAAATATGGAAACAAAAATGATGAACTTTTAGGTGCATCCTGTTGTTAGTAATTCTGATTTTATACAATAATTAATTTATACGGTATGCATTTATATGTAAATTTTTTATATAATTATGATGTGTACACATCGATGACTTGATACATTATTATGCAACTTAATTCATTCTACTGTCTATAGTATTCGTTTGTGGCGGTTTTCTACTTCGCTTGTTTAAATAGAACTCAACACACCGGGTTCTCTCCTGATAGAAAGTGTTTCGATCGATGCACAAATACTATTAATCAAATAATATGATAACATTGATATAATTGACGAAAGTTCTGGACTTTGTAATTGGCCAGTTGAAGCAAAATAAAAATTGTTTCGCACACAAGTTTGTTTAAATTTGAACTGATAGAATGGTAGATCATACAACACTTAGTGAGACAGTTTCTTTAATTCATTAAAAGTCTTTTTTACCAAAAGCGAATGACGGTCTCAAGTCCGTTCTTCCACCACCGCCAGCAGTCCTTGTTTTTCCACTTCCTCGCTTTTGCCAGCCTTGTGAGGACGACCGTGGTGACGCGCGCTTTCCAAAGGGAAGAATACGCAGACAGGCGTTGTGTGAACATGCACTTGTCTGTTTTGGTTTTTTCTTGATTCGGAGACATCGATCCCCAGGACAATTTCCTCTTTTTGACACTTCAGTTTCCTCGCTTCCAGTAGCTGCATAGTCGATACCATCTTCAGTAACAACATTTGAATCAGATGGCCAATCACTTTCTTCATACGTTTTCATCTGTAGAGCCTCGTTAGCTAGTAAATCTTCGGCAGCTGATTTTATTATATGAGCCAATACGTGTTTCTGTTTCAAAGTGTGTGATAATATCCTACGATCGAATCCTCCTCGCAAAAAATCGTTTTCTATCTCTGTATAACATAAGGAGAAAATAATCGATTTGGATTAATCAGCAATAAGAAACACAAAGAAAAACGCACAACTGCCTTATAGGCCTAATGATATGACAGCCACAACATTGCAAGAGAAGACTGAAGCAGATGGAATGCTGAGATCAGAGCAAATTGAATAGTGGCATGTTGCTTCGGACTGGGTGAACAAAAATCATGCAGATAAGATAACGAAATATTTTAGTAATGACATATATTTCAAATTAAATGCATTATACAGTAACTAAAATAACAAAACAACCTTGACGAAAAGAAGAAGAAAAAAAAACACATTTCTCCTAAGATCTCTGGATGTCAGCGATTTCATTTGTTACGTCTATCATAATTGTCATATTATGACAATTATGATAGATGTATTTACAATCAAGTAATGAAGTAAGTAAATACAAAATAAACAATATATAAGTAATCCTTATTTTTGGGTAGTACCGGTAAGTATTAAAATAAAATACTAACTAAACAAATATGTAGTTTCTATTGATGTGCAGTATACTAATTTTAAATAAAGTTAAGATGTTTTCAAACTTTTGTAAAAAGCTTAGACACATCTGTTTTTGGAAAAGGATGAACAATGGAGCAAAACTTATACAAAATAACCACTATATCCTAGCCTGCGCAAGAGGAGAAGAAAACAGGTGGATATGAGAAGTGAGACAGAGGAATTGAAGAAAATAAATAGAAACAACTGACGAATGATTGGAAATAAACCAGCAATTGAACGATATGCAATGAACGTGGTGATATTATTGTTGTTGATAATGATCGATGATTATAATGACGACGACGGTAATGAAGATGATGATGTTGATGATGATGAGCATTTGAATATTTGGATGCCTACATTATAGGCACAAGTTACTAGCTTTTAATTGATTAGTACGAGAAAACATATTCAACAAGTAATAATAAATGGTACCATTTCTATCTTTATGCATGAAGGCCGTGCATTAAAAATTGCTTGTATTCAATTTTAGGACTCTTGCAGTAAAAATCTGTAAATCTGGAAACACCTTCTAAATAATTGATCGGTATCGGTACATCTTAAGAATATAAACATTTTGAATAAAGGTTTTGAGAAGAACGTTTCATTTCCACTCAATTCCAAGAAAGGTAAAATTACATCGAAGTAACCGTTAGGCGGTGTCCTACATAATTCTATTACATGCTTTCAGTCTGCATGGTTTTAAGCATTATTACTTAACAAATTATAGTAGCAAAATAACAATGCAAAAATCTGAGTAATAAAAGTTTCTAACTCAGACGATCAACACGATAAAATTATATTCATAAGTTTTTTCTTTCGACTTAGGCATGCACATTTGAGTATCGATATTTTCATGAATTCCAAAATTCAATTACATGGTTTAAATTTTTAGAAGCATTGCAGTCATCCTCTGTTCTTATTACCTGTACTTCTCAGTGCCGATGGTACTTCGTCTGAAAGTACCGTCCAGGGCCAAATTATCGCCAAACATAGAACAATTAACTGCATTATTATAAAAATTCTCTGAAAAAAAGAATACAACTAGTAAGCCAATGTTTTATATAACTATTAAATATACCGTCTGCGATGATCTAATACACTTGAAAATACAACTCAATATTAGTACTATTATACTAGTAGTTTTCAATTTAGAATTATAATGAAAAATGCTCACCACTTAACGGACATAATATTAACTTCCCTATAGGATATTCTTTTTGCATACAATCCTAAACTGGCAGGTAATACATTTTATAATTTTTGCTGTAAAACGTCTATAAATCAATAAAATTTAATTATTTTGATCTATGTTTTATGGGAAGTTAATAACTAATTTGGTTCTTGTAAACGAACAATTTATGTGTTTTGTATATCTCACCACTGACGGAACCATATAGTCTAGACAATTTCGGGTTAGTGCTTTCTTGAAGTTTTTCCAGTTTGGTAAATTTTGTAAATAGACCAGAATGTAGGAAAGATTAATTTTTTATTACTGTTATTCGTGAGTGTTTTAGTTACAGTCTACAATATATTTTTCTTTCATAGTTAATTTATCAACGAATTTACAAGCAGTAGATTAAGATAACAGTCTATGATTTCATTGATGTTTGTAAAATTAACTAACATTTGAATAATTGTATGTCGAACTGAATTTCCGAAAGGAAAAACAGAACTATGAATTATGAAATATGCATAGTTTAACTGAAAAAAACCCACCGAAGTTTCAAGCAGTAGATTAAGATAACAGTTTTATATGATTTTATTAAATAATTGTATGCCGGACTGTCGAATTTTATTGAATAATTGTCGAATTTTTTGAATAACTGTCGAATTTTATTGAATAATTGTATGTCGAACTGAATTTCCGAAAGAAACAAAGGAACTATGAATTATGAAATATGCATAGTTTAGCTGAAGAAAAAAATTACCGAAGTTTCAAGCAGTAGATTAAGTTTTATATGATTTTATTGACGTTCTTTGTAAAATTAAACTTTGAGTTACCGTATATCGAACTGAATTTCCTACAAAGTACAATACACCACTGATTTGAAATCTACACAGTTAATCTATAATTACTTCTTTAAAAACTGGCCGTTTTTTTTTTTCAAAAATATTAAGTTGGTATTTACTTAAAATTATTATTTTTAGGTCTATTTATGAATAGGCTCCTAATAGCCGACCCTGGGCTTCAGTGCTTTGCACTGTCTGTACTGCCCGTAGCTACGCGTCTATTGAGTTTTTTAGTCACCGCATACATCTGTCGTACAAGTAAGTCTAAGATGCCTATGTATTTTTGTAAGTTAATTTATATTCCAATCAAATCAAATAAAAATGTATTTTTCCTTTTCGTTTGATTTGAATTCGTTTAGTAATAATTTTGATTTTGTCAGTATGACGATTGCTACTAATATCGCAAAAGATTATATTACTACCTGACCGGTATCAATTTGTCACAATCCTGACGTATACAATACATGCATATTATTATTGGTTA
>NW_022705477.1:112609-121588 GCF_011630105.1 Anneissia japonica
TATAATATATATTTATATTTATATTATACGTATGTATATACGTACGTATTGTTAGGTTACAAAGTAATTTAGTAAGTAGATAGGTAGTACGTAAGTGATGTAAGTTAATATGTAAGTAGGTAGGGAAGTAAATAAATAAATTAAATAGGTTAAATGCTCATATCACATGAAAACATATACCGTCTGTGATGACATAAGAAAATATCTGAATTGCCTACTTTGCATATTTGACAAATTAAAATGAAAAAAAATTGTGACCACTTCAATACAGTATAACCCCTCCTTTGGGATACCCCTATTATGGGGATACCCCTATCAAGGGGACACTTTTTCGGCCACAAAAAGAGAGAAAATATAATCTTTTAACACTAAGGCCAACCCCTATTCAGGGGACACCCCTGTTAAAGGGACACTTTTTTGTCCCGAAGGCCTCCCCTTAATAGCTGTACAGTAGTTATAAATATTAGGCCTACCATTTCTATATTCTTTTGCTTAGAACCGTGACTGATAATCAATAATTAGGAATCTTTGCTATAAAACGTCAGTTTGTTCTGATGTAGGCAAAGTTAAATTTGTATGTACAATTGTTTTATGTACAAACTCATCTCAATTTGTATTTGAGAAACATAATAACGTTTAAAATGAGCAGTAATCGTGAATTGGCAATAACTATAATCGATTCTACACGAATGTGTTCTTTCTAAAGTCTAAACTTTTAGGTGCGTTGATCCACATCATATTGATAAAAAAAAATCTGCTAAATATAGTAGGCCTATTATAAGATATAAATGTCTAATATTCCTAAATGAATTAAACGTCTTTTTTGCAAAGAAAGTACTTACCTCTCACTAAATGTGTTTCAATGGGATGATGAGGAATCCAAAGTAAAGCTGTTGATTTCTTCCTCAAAAGATTTCACCAGTGACTTAGAAGCAGGTGATGATTCCTTTTAACAGGCGGATTAACACAGATGCTCATGCGCAGTAATTTCATTGACATCATCGCGTGGTGGTATCGCGTCACAATTATTTTAAACGTTTGGTAGGCCTAACTATCGTTCTTTAAATTAGCGGATGTGATACGGACTACAGGTAATGTAGTGTCCAATAATTGTGGCATCAACCGTGGAATCTTCTAAAATCTTTTGACACTTTCACATTTGTGTTTTAAATATAATAAGGTTCACGGATTAACCAGGTTATACTTTCAAAGCGGTTGTAGCCTATACAGACTGGAGCGGCAATAATAAAATAGTTTTAATGATGATGATGCTACGTGTAAATGCTAAGACAATAGCAATAGAACAAACAACGACCATAACAACACCTAAGCTCAACATACTTTCGGGCCTGAAGCAAGAGAACCTCCCACGAAAGTGACGAAGCATGTTGTTGTTTATTAGTACACATGTCCCCTTCTTGTACTGATTACTGATAGCATTTTGTATACTGCTACAATCACTTATTAAACTGTTGAGTTACATAGAAGCTCAATAGTAAGCCATATATGTTGTACATGTAGGCCTACAGTATCTATACGCTTGGCAGGCTATATTTTTAAATAGGTTAATTTTAATGTTCACAAAATGAAAAGATATAGGGCGTAATAACTTTTAGAAACCTAAAAAATTCTACTCTTAAAACTTTTTGGAGTGAGTGTGAGGCCTTGTTGCTGCTGATTACATTCTGCGACAATCGTCTGAGTATCTGTAAGAGTCTTTGTCAAGTCACACACTTCCTCAGACGGCATCCAATCGAAAAAACCAAGCTTGTGACTTTGAATGATGTAAAATAATAACTCGGACTGCTGACTTCAACAATGGCGGATCCAGTGGGGTCAATGAGGCCTCCCCCTCGTCAGTCAAGAAAAAAAAAATAGTGAGAAAAATTTGAGTTAAAAAGAGGAAAAAGGAAAAAAAGAGTGTACACATGAGTTCAGTGATGGTGTGGTGTTTCTTTTCTTGTAGCTTTAGGTTCATGATAATTGTTTGTTCCTTCCTGTTGCGCCTTGAGCACTACTGCAGTGGATTTGTGCGCTTTATAAATCTTATTATTATTATTATTATTATTATTATTATTATTATTATTATTATTATTATTATTATTATTATTATTTCAGTGGCGATCCAGCAGTGGGGTGAAAGGAGAGCTCAATTATTTGCCACTTATTTACACCAACCATGGTGGGGCTGAGGTGGGCGTGGCGGAGAACTTCATATTGTGCCCCCTTCAGAAAATTCTCTGGATCTGCCCCTGTTCAATCCAAGTGGTCTTGCAATGGCAGTGCTTCATATCAGTTATCAAGTGACTTTCTTGTCTCTAAGGGCCAACTGTCGAGTACTTGGGGGGAAAACAAAACTCAGTCACATCTGTAAACCAAAATGTTTCAACTGAAACCAAGCTTTCGTTCGTCCGAGTGTGTGCTGAAACTATCCTTACACAAAGAGCAAAAAAGTGATATAAAGCCTGGTAAAACGAATTACGGTAGGCCTACCTTGAAAGTTCAAAACTTCGTTTGGAAAAAAAATCACCAAAACGATACAGTCTCCCAGACGTCACCAGACGACCTACGTTTCACTAGTTGCTGCCACCGGAAAATAGACCAAATTATATTTAGTTTTATCCTCTCTAATGACTACGGTACCGATTTCATTGATGTACAGAGTACGCTCATTGACATCTGCACGTTGTTGAGACGTTCCTTGTGTGAGTATGGAGTAATAACTAACTACTCAAGAGTAGGTATACCTTTGACTGCAGCTGAACGATACTCTGTATAGATAAACTATCCTAGATAAGTCTAGATATATAGATACATAGATGTAAGAAATGTCAAGGAAATTCATTGTACTCATTTATAGGCCTACAAGTAAATCAAAAGTTATCTATAGAATATTCAGTTTTCTTTGAACGAATCCATGGATTACTCAAAATTACTCGATACAATGGTGATAGATATTAACAAAACGACGTTTAACTGCTTCTTTAATGCGAATTGATTTTGATAAATACACTTGCGAGCTGAGTTCTTTAAAACTAAACGTAACTCGCGGCTTAATATTACCGACCTCACGTAAATGCAACATTGTCTATGTATTGTATACTTGTTCTTGTCACCTGGTCGAATGATGGATTTTCTAAAACAGACATACACGAAGATACTGGAATTGTTTGTTGTTTCCTAGCCTATTGGCATTTAAGGTAAACCGTTTTGCTCTTCAGGAGGAAAAACACGAATTGAAAGCTTAAATAGATATGGGTCAGTAGAAGAACAATTCATTACACACTTTAAAGACCACATAGTCCTCAAGCAGCAATAGTGTTGTATATATGACATTTCATAATTTTGGTTTACTGCTGATAGATAAAAACAGGTGCAACTTAGCGCTGCGTCTTGGTGCAGACGAGCGTAGGCTCCGGAGTTAGTGTGCTTTGCAGTTCACTGCCTCGGGATGCTCTCCATATCAACTGTTGACATGGTAACTTGTATATCATTCCACATATACCTATTATAATGGTTGTAAAATTGATTTGTTCAAAACATATTGCAAAACAATACCATAAGGACGTGTAAAATAGAGATATAAGTAGTAATTTAATGGCTAAGAATCCATACGCATAGTGGTGACTTGTTTCAATTCTTATACTATAATTTGAATACTAATTTTTAATAATTGAATAATTTCTTTTAATTGAAAATTGCTTATAATGTGTGTAATTGAACTTCCTTATATATTACTTTTTTTAAAATTAATTTTCACTGTATTGTATAATTCTCATTTAAAAAAAATTTAAATTGCAATGGTTCCATAAATTTGAATAATTGCTTGTACAGATTATAATATTGCAAATTTTATTGTATCCTGTTTTATGTTCTGCTGCAGGCACCACGTTTGGTGTCATGGCGCTCTGTTGCTGACGCAGCCCTTGGGCTGTTTGTGCCAATAAAATTAATGAAAATGAAATGAAATTAATTTTTTTATCCGTTCATATGAAATAGATATTATTCTGATAAAAATATAAAATCATTACTTTATACAATATCACATCCATCTAACAATTTGTCGCTGTTTAATGATAGTTTATTTAATAATAGAGATAATAATGGTAGTGCGAAATCTTATAATATTATTATGACAATGACGATGGCAATAGTAATGGCAATGGCAGTGACAGAAACAGCAACAGCGACAAGGACAGTGAGAGTGTCAAGGATAAAGACTAATTATTATTATGATTATTATGATTATGATGATTATGATTATAATTATAATTATGATTATGATGATTATGATTATTATTCGATTATTATTATTATTGATATTGTTTTTATTTTATCATTACATTTAACAATTATTTTAACAGTTATTATATAATTTAAATAGTTTATTATTATTATTAGTTTATTAATTGTTAGAATTAATTAATAGAGTTATTGTTTGTAATATGGACAATATATTACTGAATCACTTTACCGCATAATATTTTTCGAAAAGATGTAAACAAGCTGATAACATATCAATCATGAATTCATAATTCATAAACGAATGTACAAACTACAAATTGAATTATCAATGTACAAATCAATTACATTATATAATAGAAATTGTTGTAGAATAATTCATTATTTCTAAGAATTCAATATGATGCATTGTAGCAGTTTGTTATTTATTTATCCGGTATTGATTCTTCATCAGATGATTAGAAAACTGGCTGATTTAACTAGAACACGTAATTGATTGAAAGAATTTACCATTAATGAAATTCTGAAAACGGTGCAAGTAGAAAGTACGGTTGTTTAGTATAAATCGAAAAGATCCACCCTTAAATAGGACTAGACGACTTGCAAGCTGTAACCTTTAAGTCAATCTTTTGCAAGACATGGCTATTTTTCTATAGCTGTGCTATTGATTTTGTAACCTGTAATTTTACTTATTAATCACAATCATCTAACGGTAACCTAAAATTAAAATAAAAAATAATTGGACTCAGGGACCAATTATTTTGAAGCAGCAGATTTTTTTTCTCACTAATTAAATAATTAGTTATCAGACATCAATTAATGCAATGTTAACGTTTCTCTGACCTTGGTTAAAAAATAAACAATGGTGAGTTTAATTATATGCAAAATAATGTTTGATTTCATAATTATTGTAACTTTTTCTGACAACTTGACAGCTTCTTCAGTTAACTGATTGCGCATGTATATAACCACGTGACCATACTCCAGTGCGCGATGATGTGATAGCCGATCATATATGATTTACTTCTTTGACATCACTTTGACAAAATTGCAAATATAAATTCACATTTCTGTTCGGCATTTAACGTAACAGAAAAGTGCACACTACAAATTCCATTTTAGAAATTGTACGATTTTTGTTAAAAAGGACAAGAAGGAACGTTACGGTAATGAATACAGACGCAATGGGATTAAAGGGATATCTTGTAATGATATGTTTTAAGGTCACCACATTCATTTAACATGCTGTTAACACACTAAGGTGTTCCAAATTGCTTTTATATACGGTACCGGTAATTATTCAATATATAATTTATATAATTATTTAAATGTTCCCTACAAGCTGATTTAACTTATCCTTAGATCTATAATAGGTGATTCAGGTGTGAGAGGAGGTGTTTGGGGGTTAGATCTGTGGTTATGTTCTTTATGGTCTAGCGGTATGACACTCGCCTTGATAACGGAAAATTGCAGGTTCGAATCCCTCCAAAAACTCCTTGTTCAACAGAAAAAGAAACTTTTCGTTGCATGGTTATACATGGTGACTATTAAAATTCCTATGTTTGAGCACTGTTAATATTAAATCTATTTCTTTACATCCCATACATAGGTATATTAGTTATACATTGGCTGAATATGTAGTTGAATATTATAGTTATATATCATATATTGTTATATAGAATAGGCCTAGCTGTTACCATGACTAGCTAAACACTTCCAATAATTCTAACATGTGTTAACAGAATATATAACATTGCAAAATTGCTAATATGAATTCATATTTTTGTTCTTTATGTACTAAACATGAAAACAGCAAAATACAAGCACTACAAATTCCATTATTTTTGAAAAAGGAAAAGAAGATGTCATTAATAAAAATGTCATGTGATTTAAGGGGTATCTGGTAAAGGTCATGTACAAGGTCAACATATTCTCTATATAGGCCTACAAATAACAGTTATAAACGTGGATTGTATTTAAGTATCTTATCTCAAAGCTAGGAATATACATTTTTTATTCGCTTAAAAAAATAGAAATGAACTTTTCAAATGCACTCTTAACAAAGTTCTATATGAAAAATATGTTCCTTGGATTTGTTTCAGTGTAGAAATAATGGCATCAATCCAATTCAATCTTCAATTTAAACAATGCACTATTAGATTTGTCTGTTAGCCACAACATATTTAAAATAATTTGTAAGGTTCAACCATGTTATTTTGGGAATTGTAAAACTGATATGTCTTTTCTTAATTTTTGAAAGTGCTATTTAAGTTCGCTTGTAAAAAAGCTCAGTACTTCAGCTTTTGCTACTAATGTATTTTTGCATTTCCTGAATAAAGATATTAAGAATAAGCACTAACTAGCTTTCTCAAATAACAAATAAACATTTTAATTAATTAAATTAAATTAAAATCGCGTTTTTGGGAAAAGAAAAAGAAGGTACCCTGCTAACAGCTTCAGTACAAATAAAAAATACAACTAGAAGAAAAAAAAAATTAAATCTTACAAATAAACAACAGAGAATTATAGTGCCTAATTAGCACATCCCAACCCCCCCCCCCCCCCCCCCCCGTGAACTCAACTTCCAAGGTCTATCCATAGAGGATTTCAGCGTCTTCCATAGCCGAATAAGAAATTCGAACAAGATAGCACTGAATTCACTATTTCATTAATTTATAATCAGTATCTCTGTACCAATGAGAAGAAAGTAGACAGGCCTACTGAGAGAACGGATAGATAACACTATTATAAATAAAAAGAAAAATACAAAGAAGAATGGGAATGGCAAAGATGCGAAAAAAAATGGCCAAGGAAGTACAGTATACTAGATAATGGAAACCAGCTTAACGCTATCTTGTTTGTTTTTGTTTTCGAAAATTCAGCAATACTTTTCTAACTGTGATTTTTGCAATTTTGAGAAATTTCGCCTGCTACAAATTTCCGTACAGACAAATTTTGAATATAGGCGTCTTACTAACGCTTACAATATGTAGCATTTCGTGTTTTTGTAGGCTTTGTATATTGCAGCTCATCACGACATTTTGAAACACGAATAGGTCTATTTACTGTTCTGTGTAAAGTTTTATAGTTGTATGCTTACCAAAGTACTAAATGCTTAGCATCTACAGTTTAAATGAACACAGTTTTGTTGTAATGACGCAGGTAATTTCGTGCGAAAGTCGACACTTTACGACTAATCGACGATTGTTAATGCTTACGTCAGAGCATGTGGAGTACTGGTGAACAAATAATGCCTCATTTTTATGGAAGGTGTTGAATCATACCATATAAATCTATAAATGTGAAAAGTTATAGATATGCTGATACCTGCTGATGCACAGATATAATTTTTTCAGGCCTTAATGAATTACGTATCGTTAAAGTCCTTGATAATGTAAGTTAAATCAAAAATGTGTAGGTAAAGAAATAGGGGAGGATGGCGATGACGGTGATTACTATTACACCCGCCAAGGGGTTCTAATTTGTCTCTCTACTCCACTTACCTATTTCATCCACCTGTAGGCCTAAGGCTGACGTGAATGAATTAATATTTTGATTAGAACACGTTAAAAAATTATCAATTATCTCTATACTACAACAAAGGATCAATGAGCTCCCCCGACCCTACCTTGCGTGGTAAAGTTTAGTGAACTAAAATCCAAACCTGAAATGGTTTTCATTCTAGTCCAACAAAAAGAAATACCATCAATTATTATTGGCCTAGGGCCTAAATTAACCAATCGTTTAGCGAGGCCTTATAATGGGTAGAGGGAAATTCATTGGGTCTCAAGACCAGTCTTTATTTATGAATTCAATAGGCCAATTTCTCAGTAGACATTCTCAGCAGTGCTCTATATTTGCTCGATTGATGCTCATTGACTGATGTCGCACGGTGTCATTAACTTGGGTTGAAAATATCATCAGGCCCAGGGCCTATGCTCATAATAACCAATCGTTTAGCGAGGGCCTTATAATAGGGACGAGGGCCCAAATTCATTGGGTCTCAAGACCAGTACATCTTTCTATATGAATTCAATGGGCTAATTTCTCAGTAGAATTTCTCTGCAGTGCTCTATATTTGCTCGATTGATGCTCATTGGCTGATGTCGCACGTGTCATTAACTTGGGTTGTAAATCAGTTTTAGGAACTTGGTGTAGTAAAACGTCTGTAAATCTGTGAAAACTGAATTGTTACAATCTGTGCGTTATTGGAAGTTTATTACTTAATTGATCCATTTAAATGAGAAATCCATTGTTTGAATTGACTTTTATAGCATTTTCCGATTTTACGATAGACATTGGTCATACAAACACAGTCATCGTATTTTAGTCTCAATTACATGCGTTCGCAACGTTTTAATGCTGGCTTGAAAATGAAACATGGGCTAGTCAGTGTTACATACGGTGTTTATGATCACCCAGCAGCAAGAAAAACCAATAGCTGAACAATGGGCGGATGAGCTCCTCGGAGTCAACGGCCAACCATTAATTAGTTTAAGGAATAGGAGTAGTTTAGTCTCGTTGTTATTATTGCTATTATGATTATTTTTATTTTATTTTATTTTATTTTTTTAAATTTTTTAAAATTATTTTTTGCTTTTTCTCAGTTGGCCTATATTATTTCTCTGTAAAGCGCATAGGGGCAATGTGCAATATGCGCTATATAAATATAACATTATTATTATTATTATTGATACAAATAAGCCAAGTTTAAATAACAATTATCAAGATTGGCTT
>NW_022705477.1:122771-128668 GCF_011630105.1 Anneissia japonica
ACTCTGGAGAGTGTTGCCAAAAGTAGTTTATAAATTCAAGCTTGAATCACCATGATGCGTTCGTGGTCAAGTGGTGACGTTCGCCATGTATGCGCTCTTTTTAATATAAATATTCAAAAGGGCAAACCATCTCTCCCATTCCTCCCCTGGTATCAACATTACTAATTCGGTTCTGACATACTGTAACACCTCGAATTAAAGCCCTGGGCTTCTGTTTTTTGCGAACTTTGGATTGGCTTCTTTCACGATAGGCTTCTTTTCGAGGCTACTTTTGAGGGGGCTTCTTTTCAATATGAATGCTGTAAATTTTGTGAATTTTAACTATGAAACAATAAATAAGGCCACTGTAAGATCATTCTGTATCATTGAGTGTATTTAACTGGCATTAAATCACCAAAAATACTCTATAAAATAAGCTTGTTTTCAATTTATTTTGTACAGTATATGTATTGTACTATCTCGAAAAGAAGCCTGCTATTTAGAAAAGATTTTGAGAAGGGACTTCACTTCAAGATGGGCTTCATCTTGAGATTAAGCCCATTGGGTTTCAACGAGGTTTTACGGTATACCATGAAAACATTTACAATAATGTATTACATATGTGATCTCCATTTGTTTAGTTTTATTGATATGGAATTGTTATTGCCAGTGAACAATAACTAATTTTGTATGTATAAATCATAATTTGTGAAAGGACGTGTAATAATAAGGACAG
The DNA here is from genome assembly GCF_011630105.1 of Anneissia japonica. Classification (NCBI taxonomy): domain Eukaryota; kingdom Metazoa; phylum Echinodermata; class Crinoidea; order Comatulida; family Comatulidae; genus Anneissia; species Anneissia japonica. The sequence continues at coordinate 123,487 of NW_022705477.1, forward strand.
ATAAATGGATTAACTTTATTCAAGTCGTGAAATAAACTGACCTAGAATATAGACCTCAATACATTTGTGAGCATAAATTCAGATTCATTTTATGGGCTATTTAATCGGCTTGAATAGTGAAATTGTACTTAGTGAGAACAATTCTGAGAGATTTCATCAAAATTGAACCAATACCTTTGGGATAAGAAGGCGGGCACTTCGACCATCAAGTCACAGCACTCTTGATAATTATTGTATCTTGAGTTTTGATTGCTCTAGAATCGGTCTGAACAGGGCTTTAACATGCTGTAGCAGCACTTGGAGGAGAACGAACCAATGTTGTCTTTTTTTTAGTAGTGGGAAAGATATATAATTACAACTGTAGCTCAAGGGAATATCTGTAGAATTTATCCATCTAGATTATTATTACTTCATTGAAGATGCTGACACGTATTGCACTAACAGCAATGCCCTGCCCATGTTGAAGTACAATGCATATAGACAACAAAGTTTGCAAAGTTCTATTTGTTGGAAATGATAATAATATTGTGTTCCATGCAACATTAAAAAGGTATGTAACAAAATTGGTTGGAAATGAGATAGAAACTGGGTAAAAACGACAAGGCATAAAACACAAAAGTTAATTCAAGTATACAAACCACAATAAAAAGATTAAATATTTAAAAACATCTAAGATATGTTAAAAATACATTTAAAAAATTCAAAAGAGGTTATAGAATGTTGGTTGCAGTATCCGGCCAATATACGGAAAGATGAATAACTGTTGAATAATACCAAAATGATCTACTTAAAAAATCAGACTAAAGTTAATATGAATGATTGATTATATGCGAATTAATTTTAAAAATGCGATACGCTGACGAAATCCGAATTACATTTCATCAAGCGATGCAGTGAAAATCAAGTGTTTTAGCTCAAAAAACTGACAGTATATCTATAAAATATGCTAGAGTCGTTTTCAATACATTTATACTTATTAAAACTTTAAATAAAATTCGTAAGCAGGTAACAGCTGCGAAAGCTTCCCCACGGATAACCTTGATGAAAAGTGCAAACATTAATTTTTCGATTATTGAATTCAAACGCTACCGCAATAGAACAAGACAAAAAATTTTATTTTTGAAAATAGGTAATAGAATGTTTCAATATAATATAGACAATAAATCACGAAATATCAAAAACTATAAGACATTAGGCCTACCACTTACTGAAACGTCATTCATAAGTTTAATGCGCAAAACTCGAGTGGGCTGAAGACCAAATGTTTTCCATCTATATCATTCTTAACCTTTCTATGTAATGGAATGAACTATTTTTGAATTTTCTGTCCATTACACAAATGTGCCGCTAAGTGGTGGTGGTACTTTATGACACATGGGCCGCCTCTGCTACCTCTGTCTCTTATACACATCTAGATGTGTATAAGAGACAGCTATTGTACAGTATTTAGATTCTGCTGAGCTGTAAGAATTTGAGTAGGAAATGAGCAATCCAGGTAAGTGTGTTGGAAGAAACCTTAAAAGGGCTGGGAATGTTGAAACTGCAACCAACAATTTATGGAGATGATGTAAATGTAGCATTTTTGCATTGCAGCAATTCACTCTTATAATATTTTAAGTCATGATTCTGGGAGAACATTAAGGAGGAAGGGTGTTGTATTCTTCTCAGCCTTACACCTCATTCGTTGGACAAGTAAAATTAAATTGTGTAATTAATAAAAAGCTGTAACTGTAGTTAAATATTGAAAGATATCCTAATTTAACAAGTGTAACTACTTATACTATGGTTAATGCATCATTGTAGTTGTAAATGTTGTAGGTTAAATCAATTATTGTACAGAACAAAATAGGGATGATTTCAAAACTGTGTTCAGAATTTATTTCGTTCTTGATGGTGATGTTACATTTGATAATGATACATTTTTGCTTTTGAACTATGTAACTATGTTTCTTGTTTAGTGATACATATTCCACATGTGTTGTTTTGAATGTGCAAACTTGAATCGGTATGTGTTTAGGATGAGGTACGTTGTCACATAGGTTCAAAGGCTAGAGGTGATGATGAATGGGGTGTGTGGCAGGAGCTAAAGACCAACCGCCACGGACGAGTCTAATGTAAGTAAGGAAAGGAGTCTTTGGTAGGGCAGTTAGCAACACTACTGAACTTGTATTGCAGTATTATTTTCTCATGCCTGTATTTTCTTATATTGTATGTTCATAATAAAACAATTCCTTACATGCTTTATGAATAATTGTGTTTTATTTTTTTTTCTGGATGAAACTGTGTGCCCACCAAAATATTCAACAAACAATTTTTATACAAATCAAATGCAGTGCTTGCAGTGCTTCAACTTAATTGTTCATCGCTCAATGTCATGCGACTGGTATCATTGGATTTACATTTTTAAAATCTCATTTTAAGTAATACCCTGTATATTGTTTTACAAAATCAGTTGCATCACAGAATTTGTGGGGCCCTGGCGCTGACTGTTATTGGGGGCCCTCATACATCCCAAATTTGTGGATGTGAGGAATGAATAAAGGACAAATACATCGTGTAGCATAGCTCTCAACGTATTATCATGTCCATTCGAACACTGTATTTACCTTTCTTTGATGATTTATATATAATTTAACAGTGTAAATATATATATATATATATGGATTGGCACACACGTGGTACAGAGAGTAGAAGTAGTCGCAATAATAGTAGCACTAGCAATATTAATAATGTTATAGTTTTGTTTACGTTTCAATTATTTTTTTATTTCGTAAATTGCAACTCATACACGGGTTTTCATCTTTATATGTTTTTTTGCCACCATTTATAATAATCTTCCTGGATATTATGCTAATCTGCGTCATCTAATCAAACGAAAGTACTAAGTACACCTGCGTCCCTATTGTTCCACCCACACCTCATAATGCCTGCCAGTTTCGCGACAGTCAGAAACTTGTGAGAGTTAGTAAAATCGGATACTTAATTGTTTATGTTTGCCTGCAATGACGGCTCCCAAACTAACGTCTGTAAGTACGCGGAAAATTGCCCGGGAATCAATTCGCGTATTCAATTGTACGTGAAATATTAATCAAAGCGCATATCATAGATGAGGATGTGCAGACTTTCTAATGCTGTTAATTAGCAATCGCAGCGTTATAATCACTATGACTACGAGTTGATTAATCACGTGTCTGTATACATATTTCACTGAAATACTATTGGAAAAATAATCCTGAATATATATACATTATATGACATCCATTTACGACTTTCTGTATTTGCTAATTCAATAATTGTCATCAGGTGCGGAAGTTATCAGTTGGGTTTTCATTAAGCAAAATTACAATGTAATGTAGCTATATTCGTTATGTATTACAAAATCGTTGGAGCATCTCAAAACTGGCTTTATTTAGTTAAATTTAACAGCAAGCAAATACATCATCATATTATATTTTTAAACTCTTGACTCCCTTTTTGATCATAATTTTCAACATATCTATAGCCTCCAAATTAAATCTTCTTTTAAAATTACAGAATAATTATGATCACTTCAACTTGTTTGTATAATTTTTTAGTTTGACGTCAAGCTTGTCAAGCTTGTCTAGCTTTAGCTGCCGTTATGACCACCTGGAGATAGGTCTAGCACTAAACGCAGGCACAATGCAAAGCAACATCTTCCGAATCGGACTTATTTATAAAGCCTATTTTGTCTTTGGCTTGTAAAACTATTCATTTTTTGGACATTCTAAACAATCGTATTGAAAATGGAGAACTCCATTAATACTTGAAAACTCACTACTTAACCCTGAACATTTCTCTTTTCTGTGTTTAATACTCCCTTTATTAACGTAAGTCAATACTTTCAGATATTAGCTCAGATACACAGTATATGGGGTTTTATCAATAACAAAACTTGATGAGAAATTGGGATAAGGTACGGTGGAACACAGATGCCAAGGAAACGAGGCTTTGGGAAAATACAGTAGTTGTGGTGTTTATCGATTGGCTAAGATCTTTAAAAGGGATATCGTGTAGAGATTATGATTAAACCAATTGTAATTTTGATGGATGGAATATTATAATGGATAGCCGATCAATCAAGATTACAAGAAGTTTAATAATAACTCCTAAACGATATACATGGAGATGTAGTAGTTATGCGCATGCGCTTGTCCTGAAAGCACATCTTAGACTCACACGACAGGTAGACCAGTGGGGCTACCAAAATTGATTTATATCTTATTTGAGGAAAAACACTAAAAATAGACATAACAATTATTACAAATAATTGGAAAACTGTACACACATTATAAGCTACGGTATAAACCTAGGCCCAGAAAATATTAGGTAGTAAATAGGCTTTTGAAAAATAAATATAGGCCTAGGCCTATTTTTTAAAAATAAACATAATATAGGATCATAGCTGTTATTCAATTTTAGGGGTTTTTTGAAACTTACATAATATATTTAAAGCATCTTTTAATTGCCTTTTAATTATTTTTTTTAACTTATTAATTTAAACTCTGTAAAATAAGGTAAGTTCAGTACCGTAATTTGTATTGCCATACTTATTTGAGAATAAAACAGGATTATTGTATACAGTATTTGATAGTTGGTCTTACAGAAAAAATAATATGTTAGTGTATACGTGTTCGGCTTATACCTCATTAATGAGATTTGGTTTACAGAGCAATCACTTCCATTCTGTAATTGGCGAGGCGGTAGCTTTCGGATAAGAAGGATTTTTCAACTACAGCGATCAATTATTTACAATGTCACTAAAAATATTGTTACGTTTTGCACTTTGCACACCATCTCGGAACAAATTCCAAGGGAACAAGGACCGAAATATCTTTCTACCTGATAATTATGACTCGTGCAATGCATAAATAGCCAATCCTAACACACATTTTACAACCCATTTAAATATAATGTCTGTTCACAATTTTCAGTATACGTTGGATGTGTATAAAATAATTACATTGATTGGACATTTATCATGATGTCTTTTATTTTGTATGTGTAATGCATTGCTTGTGTTACTTGTTAATGGTAGTAGCTTTTATAGTGCCTTTCCTTAAGGTTGCGAAGCGCTGAACCACTCTTCTCAATATGTCACTTATTCCCGTGGGAAAGCCTTGCACCGCGACCAATGCAATGTAGGAAATAAGTATGCAGAAGC
>NW_022705477.1:128702-144487 GCF_011630105.1 Anneissia japonica
GTATTGGTAGTATCCTTAGAACACTATATTTCATTATCTACAGGAGGTTCCTGTATTTTGTTTTGACCTGTACTGGTCATGTAAGATAGATTTACAGTATTTGTTCTAGACCTGCCTTTGGCCAATTTAGTATTTATATACTTGTAATGTATTTATATACTTGTAATGTATATAGATATATAACGCCAAACACTATCCATAAAACCATTAACTGTTCAATACCTTAAGCCTTTTAAAGAAAAATTTCATTTTATTTCAAATTTATTACGCCAGAAATGAACCCACCTGGATAAACCCACCTTTATCTAACTTTAAGATCCGCTCCCTGCTTTTTGGGAAAGTCTGGTCCACGTCGTTAAACTGCTTGACTATAACTTCCGTTTTTGTTCTTAGTTGTTTCAAGTTTTTTGTTTGTGTCGTACCTGTCGTGTGCTCGCCCTGCATGTTCGTAGTTTTGTCTTGGGTATTTTTGTTTCCTTTTATTCAATTCAATTTTGTATAAATTTTAATGTGTATATTATGTCTACTCATGAATAATGAATAAAAGTGATGATCATAATTATTATTATTATAGTATTACAGTACTATTATTATCTATAGAAAAGTGATCAAATTATCCCCACCACCACATCACTATTTTCATAATTATTTTTATTAAAAGGTAAAAAGAACTGATTATGTCTATTGCCTTGTTGTCATTTGGCATGAGAAAAATTCAAGCTAATACGGGTATTGTGTGGAAAGTTAAATTAATAACATATTTGGACAAAATGGGAACATAGTTGATAATACTTTCAAGTGCAAAGTAAATTGCCTTTCCGCCAAGCCTCACCACTTGGATATTGCTGCTAAAGAGTGGGACCCAACAACAGCGAACGTACTTACGTCAACTTGTGTGTTTTGAGACATGCGAGTATTCCTGGCTATTAAATAACACCTTCTGATTGGTCAGTCAAATTAGACTGACACTATGAAAGTATTATTTGCTGACCATCGAATGGACCTTTCCGATTGGTCAGTTTTTAAGTTGAGTACAATAACTAAAATAAAAACCTTACTCTGAAGTGGGTTAGGGTGATAACCGTATTTTTAAAAGGACTAACATAGATTCCCTATATAACCATCTTCAACAAGATGGTTACATAGTTAGTTGTACTTCGTATGTTGTGTTTTTTGTTGTTGCTTTCTGTCCTCTTTTTTTATTTGGGTTTTTTTGTCCCGTACCGTCTTTTTTCTTAATTTTCTCGTCTGTATACTGGCCCATCACAATATTTCTCGGTCAATTGCCTTCTGCCTTTGCATTATATTATTTTATTTACTTAAGAAAAACTTATTAATTTTTTGCATATATTGTATAAGAATTAAGTTTAATTCAAAGGAAGTTAGAGTTTTACATTGGTGCCATGTATATAATGTGCTAAAATTGACTAATGTTAGTACATACACACTTACATAATTTACCTTAAGAGTTTTGAACAGTAATAAGCTTTGCATCTTACAGTCATTGACATTTTTATTTCCTTTTAAGTTTCACCTTGAAATTACCGAAATTGAATTGAACACATACAATTTTAATACAGTGTTGCTTCAAAAAAGCAACTTGACTAAAATGGTAATTCAAGAAAGCACTCATGTATTAGCCAACTGGCGCCAAGCTCTTGAGGAGTAATTTCATCTTACGATAAAATGTTACACGGGAACGCACGCTAATAATGTTACAAAATCTTTGCAAGGTATTTCTACTAGAATACGTCCAGTGGCGTATTCAGAAGTCTTGAAATGTGGGGGAGCTAAAGTGAAGTGAGAGGGAGGAGGGCCCTCGATGATTAAGTGAGAATGATTTTTTTTTTTCAATAGTTCCTCCCACCTTGCTTATATCGTATTTGTTTATTGTTTTGTTTGTTTTATTTTTCTACTGCTTTATTGCATTAGTTAAGTTAGCACACTTTGCTTGGGTTTGGTTCTCAGCAAGCTTTACCCGGGGGGGGGGGAGAATGTTTTTGACTTATTGTAGAGTCACTTACAGCACTTCGTAACTGAAAAGAAATGCGCTATACAAGTAACAAGTAACTACAACTGATACACTGACAGTGAAGATACATGTAATGACACAAGACTGGTTCCCCCCTGTTAGAATGTATTTAAATCCTTGCTAAAAATAAATATCATGGAAGTGTTGCAAGAGACCGGACTACGCCGGATTTTTCCATACAAGTAAATTCTATGTCACAAAAATGGTTTCTTTGGTTAGAATCCACGGTTTTCAGGTAATTTTTTCACACCACATACTTGTTTTTTCCTTTTTCTCTTTAGCACCTTCAGGTAGACAAGGTAAAGAAAAGCCAGAGCTCGGAACTCTGAGCTCAAAGTGTCTATTCCTTAGGGTTTGGGCAAAACTGTGCACGGCTGTGCTTTACAAAATTCAATTCTATACATTATTATTATTATTCTTACAGGAGCGGATCCAGCAGGGGGTCATGAGGGCCTGTGCCCCCCGCCCCCCGTCGGTCAAGCCGAAAAATGAAGAAGAGGGAGAAAAAAAGAGAGGAAAGGGGAAAAAAGGGAGTGCACCCATGAGTTCAGTGACGATCCAGCAGTGGGAGAAAGGAGAGCTCGATTGTTTACCACTTATTTACACCAACCATGGTGGGGCGGAGGTGGGCATGGCGACGTTGACTTCATATTGTGCTCGTCCCCATCATAAAATCTCTGGATCCACCCCGTCTTATAACCAAGACTAACAGACGGAAAAAATTAACATTTACAAACATTTTATTATTGATCACTTTATTATTAACAGTTTTCTTTATCATTTTACAGTGACATTTATCAGGTTTTTTTTGTATGGTTTAATTATATTTTGAATACTTAAGCATCATACAATGTGCAAACCCATGTACATGTGTTTAGAAAAAAAATAAACTTGAATTCTAAAGGAAACATAATGTACATATTAATGGTGTATAGCGTCATCAATACCTAGAGAGAATAATTATTGCATTCAATATAACTTGTATCTATATGTTGAGTTGTTCGTAACGGTCGAGGGAAAGCGAGGGGATGTCACCTCCTCAATCCGCTCGCTAATTTCTTTGCTTGCCAGGTGTTAAACTTGCTGAATGCCCTTTCCAATAGGGCATCTATATGTAAGGTAAGCTGTAAAGGATTGAAAAAAAGAGATAATTAGAATAACAGACTTAAGGCAAGGTTGATAATAATAGTTTCACACCTATACTTTTCATTTAAAAAAAAACCCCTTTTATTTGCGTTCATTTTTTTAGATCAAGTTGTCAATATGCTGGCGAAACCGATTCAGATCCGCAAAAGCTTAAGTAAACAAGCACAAGCTTTGGCCAATTTGCCACTATAGAAGGTAATCCATCTTGCAGTGGCAGGGGTGGATTTAGGAAGGGGCATGTGTCTTTTTTTTAGGCGAGACTTTTTTATACCTTGTTTCAAGCTTATTTTTTTTAAAGATTGTCAGAGAGGGGGGGGGGCAGGAAAAAAAAATTTTGTTTTTTTACTTAGAAAATGGTTTTGCCATGAACATCCTGACGGAGGAGAAAATAAAAATTAAATGTTATTGGTGAATGTAAACAGTGTAGTAATGGAATGGTTAAATGATTTAAATTTATATAATTAGTAAGAAATACACATATCTTATTTATAAATATTTCAGGGCAGCGGCACGCATAACAAAAATTAAAAAAAAACTTTTCTGAAATTTTGTGGCGACGGCCTATATGAAATTGGTGCTCCATCGGTTCAAAAATTTTGGATCCACCCTTAATAGGAGGTGGTCTTTCTCCCTACATCAATATACACAATTTTTCATAACTATTTGCACAATACCGAAACTCTTTGAATTTCCTTAAATTTTTTTATTTCACTCAATGATGATTAATGGAATGTTAGATTTTCCATCAGAATGCAATTACTGGAGGAAAACGTACAACTATCAAAAGGTCTTACATTTGCTCCAATATGTTGTCTTGCCAAATCAGATTTAAATGGATTCAGCTTTTTCTCTTGAAATTGTTCTAGATTTGCTTTCATACGACACAACTTGTCCTCTAATGACCTATTTGTGACTGGAAAACAAGCCCAAAAATGGCGTAGTAGCTCAGAGAGGGCGGTATATAAGCGTTTCATTTCCCGTTGAACATCCTGGCTATAAAGGGCTGATGACAGAATCAAAATATGCTTTTTTAATAATACAGTATTCATATATTTTTTTCACATGCTTGCAATATATTATCTTAATTTGCATAATCAATGTATTAATGAGATGCCCTCTAACCTAAGAAGAGTAAAGCTGCCAACTCAACATTATTTCAATTCAGAACTCAGAAAAACAGCAAAGAAATTATAATCTACAAGACTAAAAGAAGATGGCTACATACAGTGTAATGGTTTCTGACTGCTAGAAGCCATCAAGAGCCCTCCTGGTGTCAGTTCACTCATCACTGAACTTGTTAAACGGTTCGGTACAACCTACATAAAAAAATACATTAAATTATCACAGATAAGCAATAATTTCAGTTTTGTGGAAATATAAAATTTATGTTATTTATACACTCCCCCAGTGAGAGCCAATTTGCAGCAATCTGGTTTACTTTTTTTCGTTATCCCATCAGATAGGAGTAGAATCATTTCTTGTCAACTTGCTAGCAGCTGTGCTTGATGTATTTTATCATATGTCTGTCTAATGTATGCGCTGTATATGACAATAAATAAAATGCAATAAGATGAATAAAAATAATGTAAATATATTGTTAGATTTTATTCCTTAAATTTTAAATATATATATATATATATATATATCTGTCTCTTATACACATCTAGATGTGTATAAGAGACAGGTTATTTACTGCTGATATCATAAATCTGTTATTGTTGTAAAATAAACAGAACATTTCTAATAGAAGTGGTTTAGCACAGCGAGAACAGTTTGATTTTCCAACCTTGAAGTTGGGGGGTTCAATCCCTCTCAGTGCATTTCACTTGAGTCCTTAAGCAAAGGCACTTTATCTGCATTGCTTCTGTCTACGCAGGAGTATAAATGGGTAACTGGTAGGGTTGGAATGCCAAATGCGCTAATTAGCTGCTGCTTACACTAGTTATGAAAAACGTGAATGAAACATGTTGTTAAAAGAAACATACTCTGTGACACTTAGTACCCTGGTATTGTGGTGATTAAATCTCTTGATTAATGCTGCATCTACGGATGTACTTGACGAGGTTTGTTTGTCAGCTGAATGTCCATAGCCCTGTGATGATAATGCAAACCAAAGGTTATTACCACAATATGTGATAGAATAGTAACTTTAAACTAATTTGCCTCTTAAATACTGTACTCTTCCCAAAATACTACAATTTTAGTAGAGAGTGGAGGTTAATAGATGCTTGCCTTCTAATCCCAGGGACATGGGTTCAATTCCTGTCATAACAGGAACTTTATTGCACCACTGAAAACAACTCCAATGGGCCCCAATGGAAACGAAATCTCCCAAAGTATCATAAAGAGGCTTTGCTGATAAAATCATTGAAAGTGGTGGATCAATGATTAAGTGAGGGGCACTAGGTTGCAAAAATAAAGTGGTATTTGTACCAGTTTAGGACCAGTGTCTGTGCTGGTTCCACTCTGCCTGATATGTCAATTAATTTTTATTTTGTTTCTGTATTATAAGGCATAGAAATTGAATAAAGAAAGAAAAAAGAAAGACCAAGCTGCAGATTACAATGGTATTTATAATTTTAACCATCTTTAAAACATTAAATTGAACTTGGAATGCATTAATATTGTACTGTAAGGTAAAGCATCTTATCTAACATTTTACTTTTACATTTTTCTATGTTTTACTTACTGGAGCAAATGAACTGTCTTCCATACGTTCTATGTTCAGTAGTGGGTCATTTATTTGATGCTCTTTATCATGTTTCATCTCTGTAATTAAATTGAAAAAAAGTTAAGAATTCTAAATGAAAACTTAATGACCATTTTTAGTATTTTAATCCACTTATCTGCCATGGGGAGGGGGGATCACACCCACTGCACCCCACCCGCCTATGCCCATGATTAAAGATAATAAATTTAAGTTACCTTGCTCGTCACTCTTTGCACATTCTGAAAATAAGTCTTTGCTACCCGTATTGATCCGATCCCGATGGAAATAATGTGACTGGAAGAACCGCTTCCAGAATTCCATTTCGCTGATCTCACCAGGAACCTTTTCCATGTGCGTTTTCTTTACTATGGTTTTAATTGAGGAATATTATATTATATAATAACAATAATATAATGATGTAAACATTATTATTTTACAACTCAAATCAGGCATTCAACTAATCATCATAAAGTTTATAAGATAGAAGCTGAGACTTCCAATCAATGTTCCTGTACTCAACCAAGATATTTGATTGCATATATATCTCCAACTGGCATTGTGGGCCTCAAAAAGCTGAATGCTATAACAATTGTTTGACTATCTAGTCTAACCCAAAACAAATTCTGTGGCTTCTGCAGATTTTTCCACATAATGAACAAACAAGACTAATGAAAGCACTAAATGTAAATCATCAAGAGAAAGGAAGAGCTTGATTAAAACAGTAAAAAAACCCATACAAACTATGTAAAGATTACACCAAAAATGAAAATTTACTCTATTTTGTTGGTGTTAGTTGGCTAATCAACTAGCACAATGTTGTAAACCTGATTTGAAATTTAGGACAAAACCATTTAAAGCCCTGTACAGACTATCAAAAACATGTGACATGCCTAAATATGGTCATGATGACATCACATCATGACCATATATAGGCATATCATGACTATATATAGTCAGTTTTTTTGTCAAACAAAATTTCATAATTTGGACAGAACTTAACAAAAGAGCAAAAAATGTGTATTTTATGTCAAAGAAAACTATATCAATTTTATGAATAAGAAAGTTAGGTGAAAATCACTCAATTAACAATAATTCTGACATCAACTTACCTGCTGGATAAGTTTTGAATATAGCTTGAATGTCGTCAACAGTAAGATTGTACTTAACACCATTACAGCCATCTGACTGCGGCTTGATATCAGCTAAGAACGCTGCGGATACACCAACTTGCTGGTTATTTTTCATCCCAACGACCTGACATAAATTACATAATAATTTTATTGTATTATATCATAACACATAACTCTTTAAATGTATTGCACTACACTCATGTGTTGTAAAAATCATGGAAACCATTTAAAAATTCAATTAAAACACTGAATTAACTTCTAATAAGATGTAAACCGAAACAGATCAAAGACAGTTTCACTGATTACAGAGTTTAATAAATAAATAAAAAAATCATTAAATATATTAGTGTACTAGCCAATTTAAAGGCATACACAAAGAATACGGGAATGGTATTACATACATATTTTATACAATTCATTTGTATAATTCTTCAAATATACAAAGACATAACATTTTCAATGCCAGTAGCAAAAACCTCACCTCTTTACGTGATGACCAGAATTCTTCAGCAGTAATTACACCACTTACTACTAAATCTTTGTACAGATGATACAATTTTGGATCTTCCTTGAGCATTCTGTGACAAAGGTGAAATATATGAAAGACAATCACTAATTGATTGGCATGACACTATTTAGCGTAAAACAACATCACTTTAACATACAGGTTGAGTGATATAAGAGGCGGAAGTTACTTTATTAAACAGAGCTATAAATATTGCATTAAGAAAGATTAAAGAATATAAACTTTTTGCACCATTTATAAAAAATCAGCATAGATAGAACTGACCAGAAGGCTTTAAAATTAGGGAAAATTATATTATAATGGTGTGATGATTGTGGCAAATTAATTATGGTGTGAAGTTGATGATGGTGGTGCGATGACAGTGGCTTATTAGTGGTTGAGATGACAGTGTTGTGAAGTTGATATTTTGATGGTGGCATTTTTAAGGTGGTGTCTTGATGGTGGCATTTTTAAGGTGCTGTTTTGATGGTGGCATTTTGAGGCGGTGATGACGGTAACGTGATTGATAATGGTGTGATAATGGTGACGTGATAACACGATAATGAAAAAAGGGAAAAAACAAACCTATTTTTCTCTTCCAGTTCCTTATTAGTTTTGTTTTTAAACTTTGGTAGAAGTTGCTGAAGTAATTCTTTAACTGAGTTACGATCTTGTAACTGTGCACTTTGACCTTCTTGATTGTTGAAAAGGAATGTGGCTGCCTTGTCATCATGCAGTACAATTTGTAACTGTATCTTAGGCTTGCCTTCTGGACTAATTTTTTGTTCTGTGAAATATAAAATTTAGTAAATGATTAAGAAAAACAAAACTTCATACTACAGTAGTACAGAGAAATCTAAAATCACAATGTAATAAGGCAAAAGGAGGTGAGGTTTAAATGCATGGCCATTTTAAACACATAATCATTTTATGATTAATACAGTATGCATTACAGTGTTTTCCCAATACAAGTGGTGCTACATAAGATCTATTCAAACACCACTTGTAGTGATCAGGTTCATTACACAGGCTTTCCGCAGCAGTCTTGTTATATGTCCATCTATCACAATGGTGATGAGATATTTTAAAAATAATTTTATTATCAATTATTATCATCATTATTATAATTAATGTATAATATATTTATATAGTACAAAATTTTAATGTTTATATTTATTCTATTGCTAATTTTAATTGTGTTTGTAAATTATTGGTGACCAACTTGACAAGAGATCTTGAATCTCTTTTTGGCAAGCCAGTCTCAATTTACTTTATTTTATTTGTGTATTTGTTGACATTTGATGAGATGATTAAATGAAATAAAATGAGAATTTTCTAACCACATTAGCAAGTGAATTGATTATTATTACGGCAACTGATGTTTACCTATTGTAGATTGCTCCCTTGGAAATGCATGAAGAAACAAGCACATTAGGTTTATGATGAAGAAGCACGTTTTCAGAATAGTTTAGTAGTCTGGAACATAATGCATCCAGAGCATAAAAAGGCTTTGCTTTTACACACAGGTTGCAAAGATTTATTTGATGAAAGCGAGACACGTATTTTGCCGGGCGAATATCATGTTGATGTTAATAAAAAGCAAATTATGGCATTAGAAAATTATTTTCTTTCAAAAAAGAATACAGAGAATGAGACTTTTGAGTTTAGAAATACAATAACAGATTGTAACCCGTGTATGCCATTTGATTAGTAATTGAGGTATTGATAGTGAGGATGAAATGGATGCCAATATAAAACACCAAATTATTCAAGGCAGCAGAAAAAGAAGGCAATAATAAGTTTGATTTCCTGCAATGGATAAACTTGTCGAAAATGCAGTGTCCCCTTGTTATTTTTATAAAGTTAAAAATCCTTCAAAACCAACAAAACTACCATCCCGTGTTTGGTCATATCTTGCAAAATATATGTACGATCCATTACCACCAGATGAATATGTCGTAATTGACGAATATTCCCAATATCCAGAGTTAGATATAACAAGTTCGATTAATTCTGCCCCTGTAATCCCAAAGTTAGATTGCAATTTATAGCTTTTAGATAGCCAGATAATTTATAGAGATATAATGGCCCACCTTATAATTCCCATGAATTTAAAATGTACACGAATGATTGTGGGGATAGACACCTCATCCCCCTACGGGTAGAAGTCCTGCTGAACTAATTTTCGAGTGACAAATTAAAACTAAACTACATTCAATCATGTTAAGAACGATACTTCAACTACAGTACTGTTGATAACAACATAGATTGATTGTACTGTAATTGATTTGTTCAGGTATACAAAAAAATGAAATATTTTATTGTTAACTATTTGTTTTGTTTTTTAAAATTTATATTTGGTATTTTCTTTTGGCAAAGGCATGTGCAATAATTGTTAATACTCTTCATTTTTCTTTGTATCTTATATTTCTTTTTTTTTTTTCCTTATCTTGTCTGTCTTTTCAAGTCTGTAAGTGGAGATAAATTTTATTTGCTGTTGGTTTTCATTTTAAGTAAATAAATAAAACAGTAAACTATTTATGAAGACACAGATGAAAAAAAAACTGCATTCACTGATAATATATTTAAGGAAGAATGACGTTATTGATCAGTGTTATGAATATGTAAATATTACACACAGGTGGTCATGAAAAATTAAATAAAAGGCTGCATGCTTTCCGCTGCTACATAGTACAATATAAGTCAGTAGTTGTAGCAGTTTTTGTTATACGTCCATCTACTACATTGCTCATATTTCTGCACCATCGGCAACCTAGATCCCCAACAAAATGAAGAACTGGAGCACAACTTGTTTGCTCCTTTGGGGAGGTTGGGGGAAATACCCGAGAGGCTCAATTACATTATTCCACAAATACTACATTTTCAGCAACTGTTTGAAAGGAATACATACGTCGTATATCTGCATAGAGGTAGCTTATAGCAAAATGGTCGGCATGTTCTCCCTGCCATGCTAGTCTTTCTGCCATCAAGTAAAGACTTCCGTCTGTCTTCTTGTGCTTCACTTGACTGACAATCAGCAGTACATCTTCTGAGGATGCCATCCTGAATTCTGTAACAAAAAAAAGGATTTTTTTTTTAAATCTTTGATTAACCATACCATTTTCAATGTTCAATAGAAATAAGCTGCAAACAGAAATTCCATAAAGGCATTTGTTTGTACAAATTAAAGGGCATAAGCTGAATTGGATAATAATTATGCAAAGGAATCAATTTTATCTGTCAACTGTTTATATTGATCTCATCTTTTCATTTACTTTACTTAACTTGAATTCTCAAGTAAAATTCTATTTTATTTATTTTACAATTGCATATTTATATAATATCATGCTTCTTTATCTAGGAAGGCCTATATAACTTGAATTGTTCAATCCAATCCAATCCAAACTTCGAGTTTATATAAGTCGCATTATACAAAGTATATTTATTGTTCACTGTCCGAATTTGTAAATAATTACGGTCAAGAAAACTTTGCTGGTAAACCAATGTAGCGAACAAGTAAGTTGGAATGCAAAGTATGAAACACATATTGTATTATGTTTTCAGTCAATTTGATGATTGATTGACTAATAAATATCCTAATACTGATAATTATAATATAATAAATATGCGTAGACTTAAAAAAAAAAAAGTTATAAGACTGTGGGAGATGCAGAAAAACATGTTTTATTTTAATATGTAAATTCCACAAGGGAAGCCTAGGCATAACCATGTTCTATTTTCTCTATGGCATAACATACACAAAACGAGCGTAATTCATCAGGCCAGATACACTATTCTCAATGACTCATCATGGAAGATCCACCAGAGGGCACAGATTCAAGATATTCAAGAAAATGCTCATCAAAGGACTGAACCTCAGAAAGTACTTCTTCACTCAACGTGTTGTAAAGACATGGAACGAGCTCCCTGAAGAGGTAGTAAACGCCAAGACAACAAACTAATTCAAAGGCAGACTAGACAATCATTGGAAAGAAAATGGATATGGGGTCTTAAAAAGCTTCAACCTGTAAATTAAATCCAATCAATCAAAGTGTAAGCATAGAAAAAATAAAACAGTGTAAGTGTAACATTCTCAATGGTAACTGGTATCTCATAAGCCTATCTATTTGTAAAGTAGGCCTAGGCCTAGTGTTATTAGGCCTAGGCCTACTCTACATTTTAACAAGAGGCAAACAAAAGTTAAAAACACACTTAATTTACTGATTTTCTGAATGTTAGTTACATCGTGGCCGAAATGGTTCGAGGCCGATGGCATTCGGTAAACCTACCTGTAGGCCTACGTCTAGTGTAGTCCTCTGTATTGATTTTTGCCTAGGCCTAGGCTAGGCGATGGGTCGGCCAGAACAACTAGGCTACAGTGTTTGGACAAGGAGGAAGAAACTGCTGTGAAAAAGTGCCAAAGCTCTGCTGTCTGTGTGGATTTGGAGAGGATGAGTTGCCGAGTCAACCTTTCTTTGGACTTAGAAAAGGACGGAATCTTCAGCTCATATGTTGCTTAACAGACACACAGTTTAATAAAGAACTTAAAATATCTCTATTCTATCATTACATACCAAATGCAAGCAAAGAATGTTGCTTTTGCAAACGTCTTCCTGGCTAGAGGTAAGACCGTCGTCACAGTCCAATGAGGGCTGACATGTTTTTTTTTAGTATTGTTAGTCTATTCGTGCCAGTCGGAAAATTGTCTTAAATCACAGTATGGTATAAAAAGGCTAAATTAGTATTTGTGATGGATGCTGGGAATGAATATCCTCTTACGAAAACATTTCTGGCAAACGCAAAAGATTGCTTTGAAATACAATTTTAATTCATCAAAAACAAATTTTTTGTAAAAGATGTAATAAAAAAATGCTCATTTATATTATTTTTTATTTTATGTAATAATCAGTAACGATGTACATTCTTGTTTGACAAAAGCGCTTTCGATATTTTTCATATTGTGCGTAGTTGTTGCTATAGTGATTATCATCAATAAACCTGAGAACTAGGACTTACTTGCAGCTGGGGAAGGTGGCGGAGGAGAATAACACTGTATAACAACGCTAGTCGTAAGTAAGAAACCAAAAGTACACATTCGAAAAGATTTAGTACATCCTTTAAAGCAGAATGTCTACCACAACTCTCCCTTCTCTTGAAGGTAAGTACAGTATTTGCTCCTTATTTTGATTGAGTTGAGTAGGCTAAACATAGATAGGCCCTAAAAAATATAATATCTGTAGGTCAAAGACATAGTCTTACACATGATATACCTTGACTTGGCTAGGCAAATTTGCTATTAGGAACAGTAAAATAAATTAAAAATTGATCAATGAAATGTTTTTTGAACATTTATTGTCCTATCATTTTTTAATCACACCCTGTCAAGGTTTTTTCTTTTATAAATATTTTAATTTTATAAATATTAAATTATTAATCTTAATGGCTTATATTTGGTCTGACTACTACCACCCATAGAGAGTATATCCGCTAATAATAAAATGATGTAGAAAATAAGATTTTTTAACCAAAATGTATCTATTTTTATTGAAATGAAATAGCTCTTCTGGGAAGAGAAAAGAAAAGTGATGTATCATTTGGAACTGCACAAGAAAGACCACTTTTTCCAGGAAAATTGCCTCCAAATCGTATGGGAGTTGGGTTAGGATTGGAAGGAGCACCTCACAGGGCTCCAGGCAGCTATGACAATGCAGAGGTAATTTTATTAAATAAATATAAAACAATTAAGGAAAATCTAAATAAAAAAACCCTACTAATTTAAGAAAAGTTAAAATTATGTACACTCTTTAAAAATCATCAACTAAGTGCTGCTTAATGTTAGTGATGAATTTGATCTACTTGAAATATTTTTGATTCATATATATATATATATATATATATATATACATATAATATAAATCAAGGAAGCCATTAACACTGTTAAATCATATATAAATCATCAAATTTACCTTCTTTGATGATTTATATATATATACATATATATATATATATATACATATATATATATAGGAGCTTAGAAGTATCCATAGGGGGAAACTAAAACAATAAAGTGGTTAAAAACAGTACCATAAGGCGAAAGTAGTGTCGCTAAGGGGAAACTAAAGCGACGTTAAGGCGAAATCATAGACAAAAGAATTTCCCCTTAAGAGCCGAATAAAGGTAGTATATATATATATATACACATCTAGATGTGTATAAGAGACAGCTATATACAGGATGCACTTGTAGTGATTTTAAAGATTCAATAAAAAGTTGATGGATGGCTTTCTTGGCATCTTCTATGGAGTATTTCAAGACCGGCCTTCTGCAATTAGCAGTTCCTGAAATAGGTAAAATATTATGTTAACTACAGAAAGAATGTTTCATGATGTTGTTGTTGTATATATAGTAAATTTATTGTCATTACAGTAAGCAGCTTATACAGAGTTTGGTACAAATGTTATATACTGTATATTTTATACAAGGAAATCATTAAAGACAGTAATTATTTAATCTTTCAATATCATTTAATTTCTACAGAAAACTACTTTTCTTTATGAAATTGATAAGCAAGTAACCAGTAAACAGGGGTACTCGATGGGGGCAAGGACTGGGCAAAGATTTAGAAAGGAATTCCAGGTAATCTTAATAACATTATAATACAAAAATAGTATTATAACAATACTTTTCTATTTTGATAAAAATGTTAAAACACTTGAAATATAAAACAGTAGAACGAATATTTTTAAAGAAAATATCCTATTTTGATGGGCACATGTATTTATGAAATTGATGAGAAGAGATTAATTTTGTATTTATTTATGTTCATTATTTTTCAATTGTTTATTTTTCAGACTGTTACACCCTGCCCCACAACTTATCAGACGTCAACAACATTGCCAAGGACATTTAAGCCAGCATTCAAGTCTTTCCACGTAGGAGCTGATAGATTTTATCGACGACAAATAGATCCAGAATTAACTCCTGGGTAAGCGATCAGAATATTTTTCATCCATTTCTAAAGCCTGTACAGACTATAAAATTTTATTGACAAAAACTGGCATATGGCATACCTAATATGGTCATGATGACATCATATCTGATCATGACTATAAGCACATCATGACTACCTGAATATATGGGTATACAACAGTATTTAGTGTCAAAGATGAATTAGACAATATGACAAGTCTTAAAATTTACTTTACAATAAATTTGGGTAATTAATTAATAATTTGTATTTTTCTTTCTTCCTGCAGAGCTGGAACATATGAACATGATGTTTCAAGAAATAGGAAAGTAGCTTATCATGGAACATTTGGAGGACCTCAGCACCTCAAAATTCAGCCCGATGACTCAATCTTATTACCAGAAGACTGTAAAGGAACAACAACAAAAAGTCGCCTCATGTCCTATAAAGATAAAAGAAAGTTTGCAATACGAGAAGCATATTTAAGCTTGTATTACTAGTTATTTTTTTGTAAATGTAAATTATTTTGTGTACATTATATTCTTTAACAATAAGAAGAAATCAATACTTTGGTTAATTGATATGATAAATCTTTGGCTATAACATATGTTACCATAATGATGAATATGCCAAACTGGTTTATTACCTCTATGAATAATAAAGTATCAATTACCATGGATTTATTCATGTTGTACATGTATTTTGTACCACAAGTTTACTTCTAAAAGGCTATATCAGGGGCGGATCCAGAACTTTTCAAACAGGGGGGCACAACATTTTCAGAATAGGTAAATGAGTAGCACATATAACATTGATTTGCATTGAATTTTTAAAAATATATTAGCAAAACGGGGGGGTGGGGGGCGGAAATTGGCCAGAGCAGTGGACTGGGAGACGATCCTCCCCACAAGCAGTGGCAAGGATAGGGGAAGACAAACCCATTTTTATTGTTATTATGAAGCTCTCATAATTGTCCCAGTAAATACAAAGACAGTATCTGTCTGGTTGGTATATCATTTATTCGTGTTCAATAATGTAGGCCCTATCATGTCACAACAATGCTATATCGAGATAGTGTGGCTCTTTCTACTAAACTGTTTATTTGGCATTAACCTTATGCTATCCCACCTACTTGTTCCTCATTCACCAAACGTGCATGAGAAAGCGTAACCAGGCTGAAATACCGTATTTATTCGAATAAATGTACTGCTTTAAATAAACCCCACCCCCTCCGAATAGACCCCTCCTGAGCCTCATTTAGAGTAAACCACTCTCTCGAATAAACGCCCAGTTAA
>NW_022705477.1:145521-159225 GCF_011630105.1 Anneissia japonica
TTTGTATTATATTTGTATTGGTTTAACTGTTGTTCTTTTTTTTTTTGGACATGAAATTCCGAAATAAAAGATGAATGAATGAATGGACGAACGTACTCCGTATGTACTGTTATGAAAGTAGAGAAAGTAATGAAGCATGAAATTGACCTCGTCGACCTTTTTTGTTGCCATGTTTCTATTGGCTAATTGTTACGGTTTTTCCATCGTGATTTTGAACCGCTCGTTTATGAACAAACCTCATACAAAGAGCGGTCTAATTGTGCGTGCTTATTTTGATTTTTACATCGGTATGTATGTTTAATAACTCTATGCACATAAGAACTAGCATTAGTTAAATATAAGGGCTATTTATCTACTAGTAATAGGACTTTCAGTCGTTAAGAATCTAATTAGTACAGTAGTGTTTATTATTTTTCGCCGATTCATTTCCTACTCCGCCGCCGCCTTCTGAGTCCTAGCCAGGCTTAGGCCAAGCGCAGTAGACTACTAGTACTTAATCTCCGTGACTGGTGCATGATTGTGCCGAGTCCTTTGTGTTTGTGAAGGCCTGAATAAAGCGTGCCTCGATCAGTGATTTACAGCCTAGTTAACACCTTCGTATATGACGTATAATTTGCAGTTTGTTGTGAAAATATTTAATTAGGCCTAACTACTTATTAACTAGCCTTGGCTAGCCCTATAAATCATACTGTATCATACATACTGTATTTTTTGTGTTACTTACAAAGATTATTTTCATTATTTAATTAATTAAGGTATAAAGAGAGTAATCATCAGCATGCCTGTGTCAGAAATAAGTTGGACATTACCATCACAGCCTTGTTTTCAGCTGTATGGTACCAAAAGGAAAAACACTGACAAAGAAGAACAAGTGATACAAGATTCATTGGTGGGTTTTGATGTTGTGTATGTTTGGGGCACATAGAAAAAATTATTAGATTTTATCACTCTTTTTTTTTTAATCGGTACAATAAATTATTTCGCTTTTGTTTTTATCGATGACGGAGGGACTGTTCATATTTGGCTTGTACCCGGGCCTGTATGTAAATATTGTATAAAAACTGGTTTAATTTTTTTATAGTTTTTTAAAGAAAATTATTTCGCTTTTGTTTGTATCAATGAGGGAAGGACTGTTTATGTTTGGTCTGTAACAGGAAATATTGTATAAAAGCTGGTTTAATTTTATAGTTTTTTAAAGAAAATGTATTTTAAGTCACAAAATTGCATTGTTATTTTTATGCTGTTGAAATAATTGATGAGGCAAAAAAAATTTTTTTTTTAAATTTCTGCATCAATATTTCCAGATTTTTTGATGCAGGGGGGAGTGATAATCTAATTAATTTTTCTGTTTGCCCTTATGTGAAAAGTACCTGGGCAGGGCATTACAAATCCTTTACATCCTACTTGGTAGCCAATGTACAGTACCAGGGCTTGTACAGTAGTATGTATAACATATGTGATTGCATCCTGTAATTTCAAAAATTGACTTGTATGGCCATAGTTTTCATACTGTATATAAAATAGATAAATAAGATAATAATATTTGTAATATAATTTATAAAATCTTTGATTTGGTGAGTCCTCACTTATTTTCTTATTAATATGATAGTTCTGTAAACTTAACACATGGCCTAGTTCCACTCAAGTCCAATATAAATCACGCATATTGTGAGTTGGAGCCTAACCTAGATAACACACAGAAAACATGTATTTTATACCTATATATTGTAAAGAACACCAGCAAATGTAAGTCAATAAAATATTCATATCCAATAAACAATACATATATTTTTTCATTTTGCTTCGAAGAGAATTACCAACTCCAAACAGGCAACTGTCACTCTTACAGTTGTCACTCTTGTTAAGCAAGAGTGACAGAACAGTAAAAACGTAAATCTAATAAAATTCCTGACGAGTGTAATTTATGACAAACCTCTTATATTTTCAAACTGTAAAGTGTAATGTATTATAATTATTGCCTGTTTGTCTCTTTTTCTGAGATAACTGAAAGGGGGTTAATGTACTCTTTGATGATTAGCTGCTGCATTTTTAATACCCATCAATATGGATTTCATTAAAATTTATTCAATTCCCAACCATGTTCTAAATTGATTATGTATTTAAATGTTTTCATAAAAATTGTTAATTGTCAAAAACACAAATAATGATTATTGAAAAAATGATGGATTACACAAGCCAATGCATCCATAAGACTGCCATGGACCATTAGAAACGGTAAAACCTGGAAATTAAAAACCACATAAAACTAGGGCAGTGTAAATTATTTATGATATGACCCAAGGAAGTACAGTATGTTAAAACAAGGAAACGGTTTAGAATTTATTTTTCTTCAGCAAGCATTTTCTTTTTATTTTCTTGTTTGTGATGTTTGTATTCTGTGCTATGGTTCAGTCCTTTGTTTCTGTATTTTGAAGTCATCAGTGACATTGTGATCTTCCTACCTATTCAATACTGTAGATTTTGATATTGGTTGAAGAATTGTTTTCAATGTACAGCATACACACTAAGCTTCATGTGATCACAACTCAACAAAAAACAATATTATTACTTTATCTTTAATTCTTACTTTTTGAACTTTCAGGTTATTCCATATGCTAAAAAGATGTGCTTTTTACCATTAGAACAAGGTCAAAGGAATCAACAAAGTATAGCTAAAAATGAATGGCTAGAAAACTCAAAGAACTTAGAGCATAACGGCTCAAACACACAGCATGTAAATATTGTTATGCAACAAACACAATGCACAGATACTCAAGCAAATGAAAATTCTATAGAAATGATGGACAGTGATGTTGCAATGGAAGAAACATCTTTGAACAATGAGCAAATTCAACATATAAATTCCTATCAACAGCAGCATCTAAAACAACAAGAACTTGGACAACAGAGAGAGCTTCTTATCAAGCGTACTGAAAAATTGGAAGAACAACTTAAGTTTATACAAGTGAGTTTTTAAAAAGTGATGTACTGTATTGTAAATTTTTGTCAATTTCTTAAGGTTTTTTAGAAATTGAAGTTCACCATAGTGAAATGTGTGGAAAACTATAAGAATATTTAATACTATTCAGCCATATAATACCAGTATTTTAAAAATCAAATACTGAAGGTACTGAAAAAGAAATCAATATGCTATTTGAACACATTCTAATTATGAGTATAGCGCCCTCTATTGGGTTTTATCATTTTACTCAATGAAAATATCCAAATTAACTTTCAATATAGATACTGTTAAAAAATAATCAAAATATAAAGTACTGTAGTGATAACGTATAATGCTAATAAGTATTAATAATCAAATGTCTTGTCCTGCATATTGTAAATACATATTTATTGTGAACGTTTAATGTACACTAGAGTGCAAGTGAGAAAAAATTTATAATTATGATATAGATTTTAAGACCCAATTAAAAAAGTTCAAATATGTGACATTCTTTTCAGGAACAAGGTGTTGAGAGCAATGATTACTGGGCAGCGCCCTCTGACGACAGTCGGCTTACCATGCAGGATGAATTAGAACAGGCAAGAATACAAATGGAGTCAGATTTTTCTCCAGATCCCTACCAGTATAGTTACCATTCTGGTCCAGATGCACTTCCACTTATGGGGTAAGAGATTGAAATGCTTAGCATGTTGAAAAGAACATTTGTAAGGACTTGTTGTAGCTTTTAAAATGCCCTGCAAATGATGATAACATAACTTTATTACTATATGGACCTTTCTGCAGTGTCTATCATATTTAATAGCCGACCAATCACAGCAGAGGGTCAGGAATATGTGCATGTCTCACAAGCACATGTGTTGTCTCATTAACGCATGTGTTTGCATATGTTTTTTACACTTTAGTTTTGCGAAACCTTAACAACAATATGCAAGGAGCAAAGCTTTAGCAGAAGGGTCCATTGTAGTATTCATTACTATGATTTTATATACTAAAATATATTGATTTTAAAATTATTATTCTTGATTGTTTTCCATTAAGCATCTTTCAAAGTATTCATTCTTCATTTTATCTTTCTGAATTCTACTTAGGTATGATGTTAAAAGCAAAGTACGCTGCTATTGCAAACCTACGTGGGAGGGTGTAATGAGCCAAAACTGCTTTATGTGATGATGATGATACACTGAAATAATATTAGATATATCAGCTGGTTTCATAAGCATTGCATTATGGACCAAGAGTGTAAACTATAAATCCTAAAGGTATTACTTATATAAAGTAGGGATTTATGCTCAAGGCTAGGCCTTAGTGCATGTTTGAAGGCCTAAAAAGGGGACATAGGTTTGTAAGGACAAAAAGGTGCATGCTTCGAAGCCTAAGAATGCAATGTCAAATTTAATACGTTTTGTAGTAATTATGTAAATTATAAATTGAGATTTACTGCTGTAGCTGGATACTTGTAGCAATTACTTTCTTACCTATCAGTGCTGTGAATATTTGTGTTTTCTACATCAAAGGCCAAGAATGTGACCTTTCTCATTTATAAATTCAAATTAGAAACTAATTTACCGTACTCACGCGGATAAGCGCCCAGGCGCTTAAAATAATTTTTTTTTGCACTTTTTGAGGGGCGCTTATTCGAGAGGGGCGCTTATTCACGCGAGTACAGTATATTTTTACTTGTCTAAAGTGCATACAGTACCTTTGTGTGTTATAGATGTAATGTTTTCATTACATGGATATTCCAATCATTTTTTAGTATTTTCTTTTATAAATAGTTTTAGATTTGAAAAAAAAGTCAACCATTTGTCTTTATTTATACATGTTTTAAAGGCTATAATCTTTGATACCAATTTTTAAGTTTCATAATACCGTACTATACACTACTGTAGTTTAATTTAATACTACTGTATATGATATTTTCACTAACATGTAACAGTAAAAATTGGTTTTTATTGAATGTTTGATACAGTCACACCAGACAGGTTTATACTGTAATAACTTATGTTACATGTACAGTACAATGTTGTATTTATTTCTATAGTAGTAATAGTACTGTACATTAGTTCAGGAACGAATAACCTTTCCCTGGGGTCGGTAGCAACATATTTAATGGTTTGATTGCGAGTTGAAAAAAACCCTCATTCCTGTGCTGGTCACATTGTTTTTGCCAACCACTGAAAAAGGGGTGCCAAGTCCAGTAGGAGTCTCCCAGAAGTCAACATGTTTCCCCCACTCCCTTGAACAAGCAAAAGTCTAAAGCAGCCTAATCCACCTTCTGTAAGTTCGGAATGTTTGCATATTGTTTTTTTACTATGGTGTTATTAATAATCTTTCCTTGAAGTCAGCTTAAAAAAAAAAAAAAAATGTGTTCTGTACTATATATATCACCAAACATTTAGTAATAGTCATTTTATAGTGCAGGGGTGGCACCAGGATTGGCCCGGCGGAGGTCTGATGACAAGAACAAAGTGGGTTTGGTCGGGTGTCGCTTAAAATCTTCTGAAATTGGTCCTTGGGGCGAAGCCCCAAAGTTGATGACAATTTTGGGGTTTCAAATGCTTATTTAATCGATTTTAGAGTCAACCCACATGTAGAAAAAATGCTTATTTAATCGATTTTAGAGTCAACCCACATGTAGAAAATACATTATTTTTTCTCCCAAACGGAGGGCCCAGTTGGTGCCACTCCTGCTTTAGTGTTTTGTCTGAGTATTTTTCTGTGTGTGACACTATTATTTTATTGTTTACTTTTATTTTTGTGGTGCTTACTAGCTAGCAAACATAGTATAGTGCAGTGCATTGTGTTAGGTATAGTGTATTTCACAATACATTTAGTTACCTTTTATAAATTCCAAAGATTATAATGTTCATGTGAACATGATATAATGTGCCTCACTCTGTTCACATTGCATACCAGTAAACATTTTGAATATTGGATTATATTTTGAAATTATTAATTGATATTGTTGTAATTATTACTGTATAAAGAAATTCATATCGGTGTATTAATAATGTTATTCTCTTGCGTACTTGGTTTGACTGCAGTGTGTTTGTTCGCCTTGTTCTAAATACAATTCTAACTTGCCTGGGTTGTTTTTATTTGAGCCAGTGAGATAATCCACTTATTGTGTGTGACAGTTCTGTTTTTTTGTAGTGCTTACTACCTAGCAGATCTTGCATAGTGACATGCATAACATAAACATTCACAAATAAGTAAATTGACAATAGCACATACAGTAAATGTTCCACTGTTAGTGTTGGGTGCTACAAATGATTGATGATTGTATCAATTGATTATTAATTATAATGCAAATTAGAATGCAAGTTTTACTCGAATTATATTCATATTATGATTGCTTTTATATTTAAATGCATTGTTGATATTTAAACAATTATGATTAAAGCCTTTTTGGTGTTATTTTGGGGAAGTGGACAACACAGTTTAAAGAATTACAGATTATAAGTTCTTCGGTTTTATGACAGTGTTATTAATCAAAATAAGGGAGTCGGTGTGGGCGGGGACGCTCCCATTACACCTTCTGTATCTTTCGCCGCCATATGCTCTGATCTTCATGACATCTTCAATATTATTAATATATAAACTTTAATGTATACACGTAATTAAACATGGCAGTGTAATTCTACGTGGAAGCTTTTTGTAAGTCAAAATGTGTTCGTTTTTCTATCATTTGAAGCCTGCATTGGTGAAAAATTAAATGGAATAATAAAAAGGATGATCGAAATTCTTCTTGAAAGTAAACATATTTTGATGTTTATATGTCAAATTTGTACCTGTTCTTGAAAACATTTAGATTCTCTAGAGACTATGGTGTGAGGACGGAAAGTGAAGGCGGATTGATTGTCACAGCCTATTTTTTGGTTTGAATCTATTTTTGAGTAATTTTGCATATCCTTCAAAACTGCATTTACTGTATGTACAGTTGCCTCTCCACCCACGATCGCTGTAATGGGACCCTAATGACTATAGGTTTAAATGTCAAGTTCGTTTACTAGCTGCAGTGTAATTTCCAAAGCTAATAAGAAGACATTTTACCATCAAACATGAGGATGGTAAAATTTGTAATGCTTAAAAAAAACCATACCAGGTAGGACGTAAAAACTCTATAATAAGTGAAAAAAATATTTGTATTGTCGTGTGTCTTATTGATACCTTATTTTTAATCTTCTACTCTACATGGTAATTGGATGTTTCGATACAGCAGTACAGTATTTTCAATGTTTGTTTTTTCCAGTACAGTACAGTAATAGTAAAAGTGTAATAGCGCCATCTATAATAGTTTGTTGCAAGGATACATATCTGATCAACAATCGGGCCCCAATCGTCGGATAATTATTAATTTGTAATTTTTATTTCAATTCAAAACAACATCACACATATTGCGACTGGAATGGGAAATGTGCAATTAACGTCTTAAAAATAAATATTGTAATAATACATAATTATACAATTAGGGGGGCCTATATAGAGGTATCCAATGAAATCTGTTTGGACCAGAGAAAATATGTGCATATCTGTGAATACATTGTGATTTTAATGTGTTCGCTTATTTATTTTTTTTTAAATGTATTAAAGCTTCATCACTGCACTGAGAACAAAAGTAAAAATAAAACAAGACATAAAAAGCAGGGAAAAGGAAGGGATATACAGGTGTGCAGCACCTCTATCTACATCCCCTTGAACAAAATCAACCTCACATCGAACAGAAAAGAGATGTGGAAATTGCACGTAGTAAGATACAATAAAAAAAACTACATAGAAAAGTACATAAAAAAAAGATAAACACATTGAACATTATATAGAGTATAATTTTTTTTAAATTATTACAATATAATTATTTAACTATTTCAAACAAATAATTAGGCTAAAGTGACATATACTACTGTAGTTTAATTTCGTCAACGTCAATAGTTTAATTTTTACAAAATCTAATTTATTATTTGGATGTAGGTACATGTTTGTAGACATTTTATATCAAAAATATCAAAAACATATTATTCTAAGCACAACCTTTCAATCGCCAAAAATGCAAATGGTTAAAATACAACCGTAGGGTGATTTATCGTCTCGTTGCTCCTGTAAGTACTTACAGTTCTGCTTTTAAATTTCACCCGTTAATTCAAGTTGTCAGATGTCATTTGGGGGAATAACCTTTATCAAGTGGAAAGTGCGTAAGTAATAACTAAACGTAATTAGTATGTTGTACACAAGTCGTTTATTAATTACATAAAACACTTAATTAGAGAAGATCGTATATTTTCAGATTTAATTCGATAGAACACGCACCCACCGAAATTAACGGGATGTTTGGTCATCATGTTAGACTTAAATTTGATCCTCAATTTAGAACTAAGATACATTTCGGATGGTTACTTGTAACCCGTTACAGGCCAACACTATTAAATACAATTAAATAAGCATACCGCTTTTTATTTTAAGTCCATGATTATTCAATGTGGACGCTTTAAAATTACAATTATCATTGCAACATTATAATACCATAAAACCTCGAATTGAAGCCGAGTGTGCTTAATCTCGAGATGAAGCCCATCTCGAATAGAAGCCCTCTCTTTAGTTTGGAAAATTAGCCTCGAAAAGAAGCACATGGGCATCTTTTCAAGATAGCATAGGCTTCTTTTAGATATAGTACTGCAGTACATACACTGTGCATGAATTTTAGAATAAATTAAAAATAAGCGTGGTTTATACATTAGTTTAGGTGATTTAATGCCAGTTAAATACACTCCATAGTACAGATAGATGTTACACTGACCTTATTTATTGTTAAATTGTACAAATTCACAAAATTTACAGCATTCATTTTACTTTGCAAAAATAATCTCGAAAAGAAACCCATCTCGAAAAGTAGCCCATCTGAAAAAGGAGCCCTATGATGATGATGGATAATGATGGTAATGTTGATGATGAGGACAATGATGATGATGAACCATAGACTGATAAATATTATAGAGACTGGCTAATTAATTTGAAATTATACGATATGAAAATAATTTCAAAAGGAATAATAATGAACAATAATTTGACCCTCCTCTCGGCCAATTGTTTGATCTATGCATCCTAGCAAAAATGCCCATTATTTCTGGTGCTTTAGGTACAAGACTTCTGGTTTTAGTCCGTGACAGCTCATTTATTGCGTTATTGACATTTAATATTCCTTTGGTCCACATTCCTAGATCAAAAAGTATGAATACCTAAAATGCCTTCAAACAGCTCATGAAGAAGTTACCAATAGGCCTATATAATGCTAAAAACATAACGAAATTATATATAAAAAACTATTATACAAAAACCAGATAAAAATGAATGTGAGACTCCAGTTAATTAACAAGGGCGTGATGTGTCTCGAAACTTAGATCCAGGGACGGATCGTGGTAGGGGACATGGGGGCACGTGCCCGTTCCCCCGTTTTGCCACTAAATCTTAAAAAATTCAATGCATACTAATGTTATGCGCTACTCACTTATCTATTCTGAAACTGTTGTGTGCCCCCCCCCCCCTCGTTTGAAAAATTGTTGATCCGCCCCTGTGGATCGGTTACCGGCATATTAATCATTACAGTCAAGAAATCTACTCAGAAAACTGCAGGAACTTTATCTACATCACGAAGAAATCTTTCTTCTTGTATTTTCGTTCGATTTTGTTGAAAGCATATGTACTCCAGTCACACTGCGGGTTACAATTGAATTTATCTTGGCAATCGATATGTTTGGATTGGACACTTTTTGCAGAACTGAAGTACCACTTGTGGAATGCCTGTTGAGGAGACTGGTCGTCAAATACGTTCTTATTCCATAGTGTGTCCTCAGACGCCTGGCTTTCCACAAAGCAAGACGTCACATACATGCCGTCCTTTTTGGAAGCTTCTATAGGTGAGAGGAGATGAAGAAATTCGCTTTGGTACCGATTGAGATTGGCCTGTTCGCTCTTGCATTTGGACGGATGACAACGCATATTCAAGATGTACCACATGGCCCAAGAATTGTACATAGAATCGAGGACGAATATCTTTGACTGGATGTGTGGATAGACGAATTCTGGAAAGAAACACTGCCACATTGCTTCGCTTTGAGCCTTCGATGCCAAACACGCCTTGTTAAGTGAGCCTGTCGAATTCAACAACGAAAAGTTAAAAAATAGTATGTTTTCATTATAAATTGTGGAATGCATCCTATAATGATGTTCTATAAATACTAATCCAGGTATCATGAGCCTGTTAACGGCTACCATCACAAATCCTACAGTGCGAATCCAGGACTGAAATAGAGGGGGCACAGGGAGGGTATACACCCCCTTAGCCCCACCACGGTTGGGGCTGAGGTAAAAAAAAAATGATGACTATGGCACCACCAGATGGCCGGAAAAGCCACTCTCAGACCTAAATTTAATTATTTATTCCCTTTTTTCTTCATTTCAAACACAAGGGGCCCGGGCTGCCCTCCCACCATTGAATCCGCTACTGCTAGTATCTGTTGTACGACTTAATTCGTAGCTGTGCCATTGCAATCTGGAATTAAGACTGACAAATTGCATTAAAAATATGATAATTTGAATTTATATTTTTTAGAGGTAAAAACAGAAATATGTAATGAGAGGTTGGAGTGTCGCCTCGTAGACACAGCACATTACGTTCGTAATCTGGCAACATCGTTCACATCGAAATAGAAATTGATGAGAAACGAACCTAATGACAAGAGCAATGAAAAAATATAATGGCTTCATCTACTTAGTCGTAATAGTTGTTCGTATTTCATGAATATATTTCTCTTTTATGTGCTTTTGCCACAGTGGAATTTACCTTTGTAATGAACAACTAGGCCCTAAATTTCACCAGACCCCCTATGTTTTCAATATTATAAGAACAATGGAGAAAAAGAAAAAAAAATATATTCATATTAATTATTTTGAAGTGCCATTTCCAGCCACCAGGTGCCATAATCATAAATGTTCTTACCTCAGTCCCATCCATGGTGGGACTGGTGGTCTAGACCCTCCACTTTGAAAGTCCCTGGTCCCCGTCCAGTTGCTGGATCCCCCATTTTAAACATTGTCTACTAATATTAAATGTTTTTTTATTCTAATTTGGGTAGAAGTACAATCCGATCTTCCATGGGCTTAACTCTTATTTTTGCTATATACTCTGTTTAATGTCTTTCAATTTAAACTACAGAAACTTGTATTATATTACTAGAATTTTTTTTAGAATATCAACTATATCTTTAAATTCCCTTAGTATTTTTGACATTTTAGGAGAGCAGTTTACTTATATAATGTATGCCTCCCTTTGTATGTTTATTGATAATGAAATAATATTCAATTATCATAGTGTATTTTATAACAAAACATCTGATAATGATGAAGAAAATCTAAAAAGGTAAATCCAAAGCAGCGATGACGTACAACTTCTTATTACACTTTCTAAGACCGCAATGTACTGTAAACAATGCTTTTAACTTCTAGCTATTATTTGTGGCAGACGACTTGCAAACTCGTTTAATTTTGCAAACACCTCGTATATGTTGATTATGCAACAGAAATGCTAAATTCAATTAGGCTTATTACAGACAAATACTACCTTCGCATGAGAGATGGCAGAATGTAATTTTCATTTCCTAATGCATGTGAAACAATATTATTACCTGTTAAAACCTGATGAAGATTATAAACTCTTTGAAGCGAAACCATGAAATTTTGGTAGTTAGATGAGTTCCTTATCATCGGTAGGTAGCCCCCGTCCGCCAAAGCATGGAACTTTACACTAGGGTCGAACTTTTGGCGGATGTGATCTGCATGAGCAAATACAGCTAATCCTCCACCTGATGAAAAAGCATCACAACAAATACCTTTGATTTGATTTGATTTATTTTGCATTAAATATCGCACACATAACAATAACATTTTGAGAACGAACATAAAAAAGGGAGATGAATAATTAATTGAATGCATGGATGACCCATTAAGTCTAGTGATTGTACACCAGACTTATTTCCAATGGGGTCCAGAAGCCATGGTAATTATTGCACAAGAGCGAATATTTACAGATAGTGATCTGGCAAGGTATAGAATATATAGTAAAATATATAAAATAGGTAAACATAGGCCAATTTAAAATAAAAAATTGAAAAAATTGTGAAAGTTAAAATTGAACATTAAAATTACTAATTGAGTAAATATAAAAACAACATGTAGTAAAGGACATTCAAAATCATATAAACGATAAATGGTAAATTATTAAGTTATAATACTATAATAATAATAATAATAATAATAATATTAATAATAATAATGATGATGATGATGATGAATGATGATGATGATGATGATGATAATGATGATGATGATGATGATGATGATGGTGATGATGATGATGGTGATGATGATGGTTATGATGATGATGGTTATGATGATGGTGGATGATGATGATGATGATGATGATGGTTATGATGATGATGATGGTGATGAGTATGATGATGATGGTTATGATGATGATGATGATGATGATGACGATGATGATGGTGATGAGTATGATGATGATGGTTATGATGATGATGATAATGAGGATGATGATGGTGATGAATATGATGATTATGACAATTATGATGCTGATAATGACGAAGATGAAGATGATAATGATAATTAATGGGGCTTCTTACTTGCGGTACCGCCGAATATCACCTCTGTTGCCGAGTCCAGACCCTCTGATTCCTTCAAGTGTTTCATTACCGTATCAAGTATACGGATGCCTCTCAGATAGATGTTTTTGTTTTTAAAACTTACAGGAAACGATAGATTACCTAACAGAAAAACAATTGTATTAGTGTATATATATAGATCCGTCTGCAGATATTGGGATTCCTTCCAGTGGATGCTTAGTTTATTTTGTCATTCTGATCGGATTTTCTCTACTGTTCCGTTTCGATGGTACCATACATACTCCCGTGTATGGGGTAGGTTTACTCAAAGTGAAACTCAAGCCCTAAAATTAATGTAGAGCATATCTTCAGTTATCTTGCGGCGTATTTCAAAATCCTACCTCATTGAACAGACTTACCAGAAAATGAGCCTCCGTCACAGTATTTAATCATCACTGCATTCCAGTTGTAGAAATCAGGATTACTGATTCTATCGTTGGATAATATGCCATTGAATTCTACCTTTTCTGGTCCGAAAGCAGTGGAACCAAGTGTGGTGTGACTTCGATCGTAACAGTCAGTAACATTCCAACACCAGTCACCCCCTTCCAGAAAAATTACCCACGAAGATTCGCTCCCCTCTCCAGCTAAAGAGAATAAACAATTGTTAATAATATTAGTATTTACTTCACACCTTTTAATGACACAAAAAGATATACTGTAACTTAAAAAAAGATTTGTGTACGTGGTATTGTATTATGAACAAATTATTCATTTGAATTTTGTTTTTTTGCATGGAGTTGGATGGGTGACAGTGGCGTGACGCCTGCGCTCTCGTGCGGCGGTCCTCAGGGACTCCTAAGGGCTCGAACCCATAGGGTCCTCGATATAGCACCCTGCCCCAAAGGCTTTGTTGATACATAACAGAATAACGGCGCACGCCCCTCCAAAAATTACTCGCGCCCCACCCCCCTCCCCCCAAAAAGTCATGTAGTTAAAAACCAACTAAAATCACCTTATTTTCCGAATTAGTGCCCCTCAACTGATCATCGAGCCCCCCCCCCCCCTCCCTCT
>NW_022705477.1:159234-178471 GCF_011630105.1 Anneissia japonica
ATTTCCGCAAGACAAATTAATAAAGACTGCTACTGTAGATAATTAAAACATGTCTACACAATAAATCTTCCTCAGTCGAGGCATTATGGATATAGGTATACAGTGTAATAAATAATAATTTGTAATTATGTATTCACAAGTAATCACAACAGATGCGTACACGGATACGGGGATTGTTGTAATTAAAACAACAGCAAGCAATCTCTTACCTTTTCTTATATAGTAACCAGGCGGTGATCCGTCAAGGCAAAACGCACCTCTTCGATTCGACACTTCCATCGACAATGTCACCAATTTTCCGTATTTCTCAGCGTCATCTATTGCGTATATCCATAGCAAGAACCAGATGATCCAACAAAAAACGATCAATAATGCCACCGTGCACGGGCTACAGAAGCACTTGCGACAGCGTATTTTCATCTTTTTGTTTCTTATAGCCTTTGATACACTCTTGTTTTTATCGAGTTTTACGTAACCTTCTTCTACTGCGCGAATATGCGGACCCATAATAAACAATTAAAATGAGTAATTACAGTCTGAATACCAAATGAAGAAGAACCTAGATTTGTTTGTAGCCACCTGGAAAGAAACACATTTCATAAGAGCATGATAAATTGCAAATTATGACTATAATTATATCGTACAAATTTCATTCAATTGTTGAACTATGGTATTAAAATTAGACAAATAAAGTGGTCATTTTAACTTCAAAATATTAATGAATGGTGTAGAATCTTGATCAGCAGGTTATACGATAGGCCAGGCTCTTCCAATTTCTAGATAAGGTACAAGAAATCTCAGCAATAATATTTGCAAAATCATATTTGTAGGCCTACGAAATTGTTGAAATTTAAAACGGTTGAATGCTTTAAATATTTAGACATTTTTATTTCAAACAAACGTCATAATATTTACAAATCTACAATTATAATAAAATCTCAATCCTAAAATACCTAAAACTCTACATCAGTGCTGAATCCTCGACGGGTAGCTCTATAAATCTCACGTTACGGTACACCAGAAATCGAATATTCTAGTTATGTTACATTTATCATGGCGTCTTCACCAACGTGAACCTGCATTTTTAAAACGAATTTACTAGCCTTCTTTGTAATACACCATCTTAATCTATATATCATTACATTTTTTCCCGATTCCATATTACCCCATGTGAAACCAACAATAGTTATTTCCCTCTGTCGGGGTTCTCTGTAATACTGTTCAATCCTCTGACCACCCTCACACCTCTCTTTACGGTTCATTTTAAACTTAGTATGACGGAAGCAATCGATAGCCATTATGAATGTGATGATGATTATCATGATTACTGGACGACAATGTTGATGACGGTAATAATGAGATGATGTTCATACTGATAATCTGAGGCATATTTGAATTATAAAAGTGATAAAACATTAGTTTTATCACTTCAATATGTTTAGGAAATGCCTCGACCCTCCTTTTTCTAAAAACCACTTTTAAATACTGTAAGCATTGTTATTTCATAATTCACTTTATTGCAATCGTACAACAGATTAGATAATACAAAAAAATATATATATATAAATGGAATAAATAAAACACAAAATACCAACAAACAGAAAAAAAATGAAATGGTTCAAATTAAGATGAAGATAAACAGCAACTTTAATTATTTAAATAATTACAAAAGTTTACACACAAAAAAAACAGACACAATTTAAATTAAGAATCTAAAAATCACAAAATTATTTGATTATTATTTAAATTTACAATATTATTATTATTTAAAAAATATTATCTGATATCAATATTATTATTTACATTAAACATAAAGCCCCAAAATATGTTGAGTTCATGCCTGCTTATGATGAATTCCGATACCATCGATTATGATGATCGAATTCGCCATGAGATGGTCAGCTCCAATTGATTCACTCGTGAAACTACGAATATAATACTAATACCCCTAGGACCTCAATCAAATAATATTGAATCCGATTACCGGAAAACATTCGGATTTTCTCCTCACAAGCACCACTTAGATGATGAGCTGCTTATATAACCAAATTGCACAAATAACTGCGGTATCATGAATTTAGTCTCGTATATTAACATTTGCATCGTGTATACTAATTAATTTAATATGTTGCATTTCAAAATAAAATGACGAATAATTGATATGCATAAACAAAATTATTAAATATTATTTATATTTAAAAAATAGCTTTGCAGATATACTATAGAGAAATAAATAGGCATAAGCCTACTTTATTCAATAATTATGTTTCTGAAAAATGATGCCTACTTACCTTCACTTTATTAATCTATTCCCGGTTTATACTTGTGGTGTCTGTGCTTCAAAAAATCTGGAATGAAATAATGTTGACTATATATGAAGCACGGGAGGATAAATGAATCGATTTTGCATATGAATGCCAATCAGACAATAGATTTAGATGGGATGATAACAGATGGTTGGAGTTGTACAAAAAATCTATGTACACTGTTTGTACGCAAAAAGTCCGCTGGACCTGCCGATCGATATGATATTCAATCAGTAACAAGCCTCTCACGGTCGGTTTCCGTCCGTTCCAATAAGAAAGAAAATTGATCCGTAAGTATAAAATTCCTCTCGACCAAGACCGACAAACATTATAAACACATGGAGGATTGAGATACATCGAATGAGCGCAAACAATTTTGAAACAATATCGTATTATTACCTGCCTGTTAATGAGTCATAAATGATGTGTCATAACGCCGTCAGTAACAAGACATCTTACTTGCCGACGACCCGATAAAGACGCGCAGGAAAGATTCGCAATTCCTCATACATGCCACTTCTATTTACCGTTATTAGCTCATAATTCCAGCATGTTTTAAATCGAGCATGCGTAGCTTGTTGAAAAATAGATTACTAGGGAGATGGTATAATACATATTTTCGACAGGTGTTTTGTGGAGATATTTTAACAAATCGCATATCTTTTTTGAACTAATTAATCGTAGGCCTTAATAGCCTGCGTTTTAACGTAATAAACGTACCATAAAAGTTGACTCGTTGAATCAGACAAAAATCGTTCATTATAAAATATGTTAAGTGGTTAATAATTGATTCATTTTCCAGGTGAGTTGTTACTTAAACGCCTTAATCAACTGAATTCCCATTTCGCTATGAAATCAACCAACGTGAACACGTGTTCGCTTGTGTGTTGCCCTAAAGTCTAATTTGTAATGGTTCAAAAAATATAAAGAAATATTCCAAGAATAAGTAATTAAAGGCAGCTGCCTATTTTGAAAATACATTATAAATGGCTGTAGAATTTCAGTATAACATATTAAAACATGCATATTATATATACATTTATATTTATATAGGCCTACATATATATTACCGGTATATAACTGTGTATATATAAATTATATACTGTATATATAATAACTGTGACACTTGTTGCGCATGCCTACTGGTAATCAGTTGTTGTGGTACCGGAGGAAAAACATGTTTTGATATGTTGTAGGCCCTACAACTGATTTTTTTCTTGGACAAAAAAGTGTTTGACGAAAAACTCGGGCAGTTAATGAGATACAGATTTTTGGATATTTAAAAACTGGGGGAGGGGGCTTGAAAGGATGGTTTCCAGCCGATTTAAAAGGGTAGGGCTAAACGCAAAACTGTATATTTTTATTATAAACTGAGTATGATAAGAAAAACACATCTATCAATGATATAAAGCAGGAGTTGATTTAGTGGGGGGAAGGGGTCCCCATAGGATATTGTCATCTCGATCGGCCCACTTTCGCCCCCTCCCTTTGGACATCTCTGTATCCGCCCCGGTATAGGCCCTACATGATAATACCTTTATAAGAAAACCGACTATTCCAACGTTATATTTCTATTACTTCCTACATTTGCTACCGTAATATCGGGATTCGAATTCATCTTGGGTTGAAATTCGGATGTCAATTACGTTTTGCTTAAAATGTATTTTATGAGTTATTCCATCCGGGATGGAATATCTATCGTTCAATTCATGAAACAGTCTCCACATTGCACTTATGCATTCATTATTCGTAATACTACTCTATTTAATCATTTTTAGATCAACCCAGATATATTAATGGATATAGACAAGAATAAATACTGCTTATACAGCCACATAGTCTAAGTTCTTATTAAAAGTATGAATGATACATCATTTTAATTAAGATTAATAATAACATGCAAAATGCTACTGTATAATTAATTATGCCAGTTAGATAAAACGAAGACTAACAAATATCTATTAGTCATTTATCCGGAGAAAATATCTTGAGTTGAGAGGAGAAAGAAGCAGGCTCATTATGACTGAGTATCTCAAGACGAGAATTTAACGTGGATCAAGCACGGCAGTTTTATGTTCAACATGAAGACACCTATTGATTATCCAAATGTAGAGTGTATTTATTTACTCTCTAAATGCTTTTGGTATGATTTAATAGACGACTTGTGAAATAATATTTACTTATGATGTCAAACGGTGGTTGGCGCAATTGAAGGTCTTTTTTTAGCACACAACACCGTTGAGTTCCCGCATCGCTAGCTAGCTAACAAACTAATCACCAGTATTGAGTAAATCTTTGCTATTCTAGCATGCGAATATAGCTTTTCGTAGGCGGCTATTTGTATAATGTATTCTGTTTCATTAATATATTCTATCCTTCCGACAAATATTTAGTTGATCCAATTCAGAAATTAGACAAATGTTATTAAGATAACTCCAGTCAGATGCTTTCAGTACAGATAAGTCGATATACAAGCTGTCGCACGAAGTCATTAATGCTGTCGTAGCATTAATGACCTATGTATCCAGTACTGAATTAATTTCATCAAACGGGGACGCCGGTCGAAGCTCCGTAATCCTCGTAGCAGTGGCCTTGTTCTTTTATGTAATACTATAAATCGAATAAAACAGTAGGGGCGCCATTGGCGTAACGACGAGTCATGGGGCTCGGGGCGAGAAAATATTGGGCCCCTTGCATATCAGCAACGTATTTTCGCTCACGTAAGTGGCCGGGGGTGGGTAATCTACCTAGAGATAAAGTTAAGGCTGAAAAGGCTGCATTTAAAATCAGACAATGTTAAAAAATGTTGTGTGACTATTGAACAGTATAATCAACTTTTATTTTGCACACACATTTTTAATATAATATTTTACATTGTCATTAGCGTGCATGCAGCATACTCAATCATGGATTGAAGCTTCACCAACAATATAAGCATTATCAACCAATCA
Source organism: Anneissia japonica (assembly GCF_011630105.1). Lineage (NCBI taxonomy): Eukaryota > Metazoa > Echinodermata > Crinoidea > Comatulida > Comatulidae > Anneissia > Anneissia japonica. Next base: position 164,492 of record NW_022705477.1, read on the forward strand.
ATCAATCAATTTTTATAAGGTACCATTCCAACATTTTAACAAAAGAGACTATTAAAATGAAAAAAAAAACCAACTATATTATAAAGACGGTTAAGTAAACATATTGATCGATTGTTTTGATAAAATGTCACTTCGATACCACAAATGATGTTTGCTCCGAAACAGAATACTATGAAAAGACCAATCTGAATGAAAAGTACACCGTTCTTTAATGGTCCAATCGATGTTGATTAGGGCCTTTTAATCGAAATATTTTCATGGGACCCCACGCATGAGCAATTATACTTAGTTGCTATAAAACTTGCAAGATAAAAACACAGAGGATTATAATACTGTATTAATTTGCTTAGCTTTGGGTGTCTTCCTTGATTGGACCGTCATGGCAGGGATGTATGAACTTTGAACTGCTTAGAAGTATGAAACTGCAGGTATTAGTAGGAGGGCCTCTTGACAGTAGTATTTTAATTTTTTTAAATATCATCAACACATTAACTTATATTATGATCTGATGTTGGTTAATGTTTAAATAGATGTGTCTCTTTTAGGTTGCTGGAGTATTAGTAGAAGGGACCCGTGGCCCCTCCTATCCTTTTAAAAAAATGAGTAAACATGTACCGGTAATATAGTGCCATCAATTTTTGAGTTGAAATTGAAATATTTTAATATTTTACTCATTGGTGCCTTTTTGAGATATAATATTATCTATACTGTATTTCTAGTTAATATGTTAACAATAAAGCATAGTTCTTTTACAATCATGTGTTCTTCCTATCTATCATCCATCCCTTTTATGATATACCTCTCTATCTTGATACCAAATGCACAAAAAAAAAGATTGTATAGAAAATGGCAAACAACTATTTATTCATTCAAAATATAATTACAGTATATTACATGATGGTAAAAAAAATCTCACATAAAGTGATGTTGCAGAGCAGGTGGCTTAAAGAGTAGCATTAGAAGAACAGTGTGGTATCATCTATCGTTTATACATTACAAGAAACTCAATAATATGATATATACACATTAGAAGGATGAATTAAAAGTACATGTTTATGACGACTATAAATGTTTGCATCCCAAGCAAGCTCAACCAAATGATGATAAATGTCCGACTCTCTCTACTAAATGTACTGGTTTTCAAGCAATATACATAATATTTCATAGTTAAAGTCGGACACAGTCGTAAATCGGCATCATGTGATGGGCATCCAGGGAAAAAATGTCTACAGCTATGTTGCCTTTTAAATAATTAAATTAAAGGCATGTTACATAAGCAAAGTAAGAATATATGGGATTGTTGCTTCACAAGTGTAATTTTGTTTCTTGATTATGAAGAAGTCAAAACATTAGAACAATCCCAATGCAAACATGTTACTTAAAGTCTGTCTCACTTGAATTTCGAACAGATGCAGGATGTAAGCAAATATTCACCAATATTTAGGTTGCAGAAATTTGTGTGTAAGCTGTGGTTTTCATACTCTAGAATTTTCAGCCTGAAAATCGAAAATAAAACAAAAATAAAATACTGGTTAAAAATAGTGTACTTAATAAGATAATTTATTTGTTAATTATTCAGTATTTTATAATCAATGGGTGGGTAATTTGTTATATTGCATAACTATATTTTAATTACTGAAGATACTGAGCATACAACTATAATAGATTATTGTCAGTCGTACTTGTATCGCATAATGTTATCAAGTCCCTATTTTCTTTAATACACTTTAGTTACACCAGAATGTGGATAACATACACATATTGAAACACAAACTCAGATCACTAGGAAGTATTCTACAGTTGTTGAGTTTTCTGTGTATAAGGAAATGGAAATTCGTAATTTGAACTACGCATGCCCGTATCAGGGTCAAACAACATAAACAACCATACACACAACATACATAGGTCAATGTCGATTGACCTTAGATATAGGCATGCACAGTTCAAACTACTAATTGGCTTTCTGTCATTCAATCTTACCAGTTACTTTTGGGTGGAAAGACAACATTAACTGGTTTGGCGAAGGACACAATGGAATCTTTTGTTTAATAATTACATAAAAAATAAATATACAATTTTGCTTTCAATATACTGTAATATGGAATCTGTACTTTAAATGTTACACAACTGGGATACCAAATACAAATTAAATTGCTAAAAAAATGACAAACTTTTGACACATTGAGAGACTGTCCCTTTTGTCACCCTCTGGATTCGCAACTGATAAACAATAAAGGTTATCAAAACTTTCTTTAATACTGTTTCAGTAATACAATGGTATAATATTTATTACTTATTTAATTTGAGACAGTATTGTTGTATGAGTGCTTACTTGTATACTTTGAACCTCTCGCCTCAATTCTGTTATCACTGCTGCCAATGCCTCTGGATTCACTCCCTGCTCACAAAGCCTTACACATATTGACAATGTCTCAGCATCTAAGCCAGTGTTTAGTAGATTAGCCATCTCTTGCAAAGCTGAATGTGAATATAATAAATAAATTGGAGAATCTGTATGCGACTGTTAGAAAAATATTATTTGTCACTGGCGCTTAAAAGCATAAAAAGCAATTAGAGGGATAAGTTTTAATGACCCCTTCTTGTGGGCAAATTTCTGGAGCCACCGGTACATGGAAAGGGTATGGCATGCACTTCATCAAGTCAGCCATGGAACAAACTAGTTATAAATACATTGTAGTGTATCCCAAGTGAGAAGCACAAGACATTACAATACAATACAAAATATGAATATTTTCCAAGCAAGTGTTTAATTAATTTATTTCTTTGTTTAAAAAAAAATAATCTGTGGATTGATTAATTTTTTTTACCCATAATAAAACTACGTCTAGGTACAGCGAATAACTAAAAAGTCTGAGACTTGCCAACTATACACTGTACAGCGACCTAGTCCTAGCCTGTCTGTACCCAGGTCTAGGCTTACCAGAGGTAGGCCTAAGCCTACGCCTAGGCCCTACCTACCTAGGCCTAGCTAGGTGCTACCTTAGATAAGGAAGGCTAGCATCACTCTCTAGCTATTTTCCAGCCTATTATTTTGAAAAATGAATATACTCAAGTTTTAAGACATATTATTATTTGTAAATATACAAACACTTACAATCCATCGCCTGCCTTGACGAATCAAAATTTACATCTCTACTTTTATCCGCCATATTTCGGTGTTTGTTTGGAATCGGATGGCTCACCAGGTTCTTTCCAAATAAATATCTTACCTTTATTTAATTTTTTAAATATTAATTATTTGACCTAACAAGTATATATTAAATAATAGATAATATATATTTTATATATTATTTATTATATATTAATATATTTGTATATACCTTTATTACATATATAGAATAATAGTTATTCTGGGGTCACAAATGTTAGTCTGTGATTGGTCAGAATTTAGAAGAATTTTGGCGACAATTTTAAATGGTGGTTTCGAGAGCTTATTATTTGGGCTTATAAATGGTAATGTTAATTTGTTTTTAGTAAGTTAATAAGTAATCATTATTATCAATAATAAGGAAATAACTTCTACAATAAGTAGACAGCTTGAGCTAAGCCTAGGCCTGACTTTTATGTAAAGTACCACCACCACTGTTGCCACCACCGGCACCTGACCACCATCCATTCAATCAGTTCATGGATGATGATGGTGGTGGTCATAATCTGCCTCCTGCTGGCCTGATCAGGGGCATAGACTAGGCCTAAAAATCAATGAATAGACCTGTCTTTGTAAATACATATTTATTTTTTTTTCTAATGCAGAGCACAAAGGAACAACACAACAAATCATGGAAGAAAACAGTGAATGTACTGATGTTTCAATTAATCCCTTTGAAGCAGAAAGCACCGATAGTCTTCATCTCTCCAAGTTTAGTCCATCTATCTTCAAAATAAAAAATACCCCTTCCTCTTTAACAAAGGTATTAATATTTTGTTTGTATTTTATTGGTATCATCATCAAAATTTTATCAGAAGCAGGGCAAACAAAGAATGCAATGCGTCCCTCTAATACTGTATTAAAATACTGGTACTGTACTGGTACGGGCATTTATAATGCGCCTCTTCCTTGCGGTCATAAAGCGCAGTTCCTTTCCCTGGTCATTGAGTCAACATGTTAAGTGTTGCTGCTGGGAATCAGCGCAGGAGCAGGCAACCCCACCAGGTACCCATTTATACTCCTGGGTGGAGAGAAGCAATGCAGATAGTGCCTTGCTCAAGGACACAAGCGAAATGCACAGCGAGGGATTTAAACCCCGATCTCAAGGTTGGGAAACCAAACCGTTCCCGCTGCGCCAAACGGCTTCAATCTATTATAATCTCTTTAATGTGTTACTAACTAACCTATACTAAAAATTATTCTACAATCACTAACACAAACTACTCATTAAAATATATGAAATTTTATATACATTATTGATTGATATTGATTTTACAATTTTGTTGTTAAGAAACCAAGCAAGTTTAGGTGGTCAATTGATCAAATGGCCATCCTGCACCCAGCTGATATAGATGAGACACCGCAGCAAGACACTCAAGTTGATCAGGATGCTGAACAACGCATCCAGGAAGCTATTGATAAAGTAAGAGTCCATGTAATAATACAGTGATGCAGGAAAATGCTCATGATTTTGCCCAGGACATCCCCTCCCTCCCCAGGGGTGGATACAGAATTTTTCAATAAAGATGCATTTTACTTCTTTTATATAAAAAAATTATGTTTATTATTTACCAACCTTGTTTACCACTGTTATATAGGATAGTAAATAGTCGTAGTAATTACCGTCACCAAAAAAATAATTTCAAATCCCTGCCGTGAAACTAACAGCTATTTATTTGGCCTATTTAAACCATTTTATTTGGTTTGTGGTAATAATAGAAAGTTAGACCCACCACCATGAAAAAAAGAAAATTTGAGAAAAAAAACACCAATTTTTGTTGCTTACTTTTATTACGCCCACTGCAGCCTTGAAATCTCTAAAAAAGATATGTATATTTCTTACTAATTATATGAATTTAAAGCATTTAAAAAAAATGAAAATTTGAGAAAAAAAACAATTTTTGTTGCTTACTTTTATTATGCCCACTGCAGCCTTGAAATCTCTAAAAAAGATAGGTATATTTCTTACTAATTATATGAATTTAAAGCATTTAATCATTCCGTTACTACAACATTTCCATTAAAAAAATGGATTTTTAATTTCTCCTCAGTCTGGATATTTTTAAATAAGAAGACAAAATTTTAATTTTAGTTTTTTCTGCCCTCCTCTGACAATCTGTAAAAAAATAAGTTTGTTTTTGAAACAAGTTATAAAAAAGTCCTGCCTTATTGCAAATGACAGTGTGGGTGAATTGTGGATTATGAGACTAGAATAGGTGTGGTCATCATTATCTTGCTGTCTGTCAGTGAATACTCTCTCCGTATTGATGATGTATCTTACTCATTAGTTTTTCAGTCAAAACAAAGTAGTTCCTTCACCGTGGTCTTCTGGGAAACCTGTGAAACATGTGACATTCTCACCGCATCCACCAAGTACAAATTGTAAGTAACATAAGTGGCGGATCCAGGAATTCAAAAAATAGGTTGGGGGGGGGGTGTGTGACCAGATGTAGACTTATAGATTCAAGACCAGTCAAGACCACTTTAAATTCCCTCTCCCCCTTCCCCACCGGAAAAAAAATGTATAAAATTTTGAAGAGCCCGACTGGCAAATATTAACAATATGTTGCATTTGGATTTGTTGTATCAAAAAATAAAAAGCTGCTCAGGTGATATGATATGTATTAAAAATATATAATAATGTTTGCCTACGCTTTTGGAGAGATACATAATCCAATATTTATTGTAATATTATAGTATTGAAGAATGAAATTTAATCTTCATATTTATTTTTGTAGATTATGATATCAAGTCAGCTGATAATTCAGCAGCTTCATTATGTGACACATCATTTGCTAATGCTAAGCCAAATATGACTGATGGTAAGTTGTGGTGTTTCCATGAAAGTTTTTCTTCAGTTAAATTATTTGGACCATGATAATGATGTTTTTAATTCCAACTATGTTTATATAGAATGTAGTTTTGGCTTGGCGCAGCGCGAATGGTTTGGTTTCCCAACCTCGAGGTCGGGGTGAGCCCGACTGGCAAATATTAACAATATATTGCATTTGGATTTGTTGTATCAAAAAATAAAAAGCTGCTCAGGTGATATGTATTAAAAATATATAATAATATTTGCCTACGCTTTTGGAGAGATACATAATCCAATATTTATTGTAATATTATAGTATTGAAGAATGAAATTTAATCTTCATATTTATTTTTGTAGATTATGATATCAAGTCAGCTGATAATTCAGCAGCTTCATTATGTGACACATCATTTGCTAATGCTAAGCCAAATATGACTGATGGTAAGTTGTGGTGTTTCCAAGAAATTTTTTCTTCAGTTAAATTATTTGGACCATGATAATGATGTTTTTAATTCCAACTATGTTTATATAGAATGTAGTTTTGGCTTGGCGCAGCGGGAATGGTTTGGTTTCCCAACCTCGAGGTCGGGGTTTCAATCCCTGGCTGTGCATTTTGCTTGTGTCCTTCAGCAACGCACTTTATCTGCACTGCTTCTCTCCACCCAGGAGTACAAATGGGTATCTGAGAATGTTTGAGTGAAAAATGTGCTGATATATTGCATGCAGTAAACTATGGAATTTCCCCCTAAGCATCGTTCCAATGACAGGGTTGATAATGTGGAAAAATGCTCTGAGACTTAGTTGTGTAGAGCGCTATATAAAAACCAACATATTATTTATATTATTATTATATAAAATTAGTTCTTATGGGTTAGTGTGAACTTGAGAGAATATTATCTAATTCTTTTTTTTTCAATTTGCTTTGATACTGACTTTGGTGATACTTTGTACTTTTATTGAATTTTATTCAAGGTTTTGTCTTAAGATGATGAATAACAATAATATTAAATAATAATATTCAATAATATTTTTCCATATTATATCAATAGCATCCTGTCAGACGTGCTTAACATTGCCTCTTGATTTTGATTTACATTCTTTGCTCCGTAAGTAAATAATGACAACTACACAACCACTTCTTTTTATTGTTGATGGAGTCTAGCATCTAAATGCACTATCTCTCACAAATTTATTAAGTGGATAGTTTGCCTTGAATCACAACATTCTGTAGAGCAGCAAAAAGTCTCAATGTATGCTGCCCTGTCCCACACGTCGTAAACACACTTTCTGGTAATGAGCTAGCTTATGTCAGTAATGTTACTACTAAGCAATCCATATGAATTTATTCATTAATACGTCCATGATATAACATCTGAGAGATGAATTTGTTGCTTAAAGTCAGATATAAGTCCAATTTTGTATTAAGAAATGTGTTATGCAGATGATTTATGCTCATTGTTCTGTATATATTAAGTGCTATTTGTTTAAGACTTACTGTCCTAGTATGTGCTGCTTGTCCCTATGGGTGACCTAACATAATTGAAGAAAGATACAAATTCCCTGAAGATGTGTTACCCTATATTGGTATTCTCTGTACGATGCTTAAACAGCCTAGGTATACTAGTGATAGCCGTATATTTATTGAAAATTATTTGCTATGAAAATGTTCTCAGAATTACAAATTTTCTCAATTCCGAAAAGGGTTCGTAATTGAGAAAATTTGTAATTCAGAGAACATTTTCTCAATTACGAAAAGGGTTCGTAATTGAGAAAATGTTCTGAATTACGAATTTTCTCAATTACGAACCCTTTTCGGATGAGGAGTATGTAATTTGGAGATGTTACTGTACCTAGTTTTTAAATGAATTATGAGATACTCAGTTTTAAATGTTGTGACTGTTTTATTAGACCAGTAAAAATAGGTTATTATAATACATCAGGTAATTTACACAACAGCATGTTGATTTAGCTGAGACTGCTTTAGTTTTTAACAACAAAGTTAAAAAAAACTATAAGTATAACCATTTATTATCATAAATTTATATTGGTTATTTAATTAATCAGAATTTTTCCTTTCTCATTGTTTAGAATCATTTTACAGCTTTCAACAGGGGAATATGGATGAGATTCTGTCGACTTCTTCACTTCGTCGCAAACTGTTCTTACCATCGACAGAATCAGAATCAAGTTCTAGTATGAATTACGTTCAATCAAGTCGGTGTGAAAACAGTGTGTTTCCTCCAGCATCTCTCTCCCTATCGCCAATCAATTCAATTAAACATGGTAATGTCTTAGCTGATAGAGAAACACCAAACACACCAGCTTCTGTTAAGGTAAAAGAGTTTATTCACTTGCATCTGACATGTAGAATTAAAATTGTAATAAATAATAACATTAATAAATTGTATAGCGTCAGTGTCCTCCACACAAAGTGGTGCTTATGGCGCTTTGTGCATTAACAACCGGAGAAAACACCAATAATTTTTTTTTTTAATTAGTGACCTAAAAAATATTATTTTTTTGCCTAAGCACATTGGAAATCAAGGTTAGTCAGTCAGTCATGATTTACGGTAAAAAAAAGATATATATGAATGTTGTTGAAGATGATAACCACAAAGACGATGCCAATAACGATGAAGATGAGAATGATGGTGGTGATAATGATGGTGATACCCATAATATTATAATTACCACAACATTAATACAAATAATAATAATAATAATAATAATAATAATAATAATAATGTTTTGCATTTATTTTGTGTTTTATGCCTTATTAAATAATTTAATCTAAATCTTTGTAAATATGGATTTATTTCCACTACAGAGTCAGTTCTCCTCCAGTCCAAAATCAACCCCTTCATTTACACCTATTGGCAAGAAGTATGCTTCATTAATATCATCAGATATTGAGTCTCCTCCATTCTCACCCATAAAAATGGACTCCCTGAAAAATCCAGTAGATAATCACAGAGGTTAGTTGAATTAGAAGAGTTTTAAGTGTGATATTTCCTGTATACATTTTTGAAGTTTCATCCTTCTTAAACATGGATTAAAGATGTTGGTGCTATATTATGCTTGGATGTTAAAATGCTTGCCTTCCAATTGACAGTGATTTTGATGGGAATTGGATCCACTGCTATTATGACAGATAGACCACCAAGCTTGTGCTGGTGGCTAGGTAAACTGTAATTTATCATAGTATTTTAAGAAAGTACCTTGTATTCAAGTGCAATAACATGTCAGAATGTGTAAAAAACCTAATTCCTATTGAATTTCCTGATGCAAACATATTTCAAAATAATAAATATATTATTTTACTACTATTATGTATTATGTTATTGTTCATGTACCTTCATTTCTAATTAAACTGTTTTTTAAAAATGCGTTTCAATTCAGTACGGATGCACCCCATAGAGAACACACCTTGTGGTAGAACCAAGTCCATGCTTTATTTCGACGTGCCAGAAGTATCACCAATCCATGGACCCATAAGTAGTCAAAATAACCTTATCAAATTTGACAGGAAATGTACAGGTAACTTTAATAAAAGGAGTAATTAAGTAATGATCTAGTAGAAATATAATTACCGATAAAGTTTAATAATTATATCACAGGGGGGCATCCATTTTGCGGTAAATATATTAATGTAAAGGTTTTATTTTTAAGATAGAATGTACTGGAGTTACAGTACTGTAGTATTTTTAAAACTACATAATGCACACTCATTGGGCTGCCATGAGCTATGCTGCCCTCTCAAGTCCCCTGGGATCTCTATGGCGCATAACACACTTAAAAGTTTACCACCCAAGCTATACTGTTTTTAAAATTTATTTTATGTACTTGTGAGAGGTTGCCTTGTGTCAGAACCTTTGTTAGGTGACTTTATATTTAAAGAAAAATATTGGAATATATAATATTGGTATTATTGTTTCTTACACAGGTAAAGAAAACAAATTTGGTGCTAAACTAGAACAGTCAAGTTCAAATGTTTCAAATCCTCGCAGTAATAGTAACACTCCCAGAGGTGCAATAGCTAAGGTTAACCTGATGTCAGTGTTAGATCGTCATGCTGGATCTCCCACCAACACAAACTTTAATAATTCAGCTGACACTCAGCATCCAGTAAAAAAAGATTATACAGTGGAGTTGCCACCACAACATTGTTTATCAAATGTAGATGACATCAATTATACCAAAGATTTGAGATCTAATCAGTTAGAGAAGCGCAAAGATGACTTGTGTCAAGATAACGTTGGGGAGATGCAGCTAGCTCCTCCAAGTTCACTTGATGTCTCAAGCATTGATGCAAATCAGAGAAACCTCCTGCAGGTCGATGCCAGTATGTTGGAGTTCAGTACCTCACTAGACACATTTGATGTTAACACCAGCGCTGCAGATAAATATCTTACAAGTACCATGCGAAAGGACTACTTTGGTGAAGCACCAAATGAAAATGAACACACAGTTGATTTCCCAGTTAGTGGGTTCACAGACAATGTTGCAGGCTGCTCGTCAATTGCTAAACAAATTCCATTTGACATAAGTGATGGTCGGGAGAATTTGATGGACACATCCCAGGAAAGCCTGTCACTGCAAGGAAACCAGTGTCAAATAAAAGATCTTTTTAGTGGATCTAACAAAACGGAAAGTGTCCAACCAATAGTAGCTCACCATGAACCTGTTGAACCACTTTTGTTCAAAATAACCGATGATGTGATATTACAAGATGAATGTAATATTAGGTCATCAAGATTTGACTTGGAAATGAGCACGATGGATAGTAATTAATATTCAGATAACTAAGGACAGTCTAGGGAATGTCAATAGAGATATTCTTAAACCCCTGTCCAAACTATCACATTTTGAGAAAAACATGACATGCCTAAATATGGTCATGATGACATCACATCATGACCATATATAGGCACATCATGACTATATATGGGCATACAACAGTTTTTTGTCAAAGAAAATTTGATAGTCTGGACAGAGCTTTAAGTTCTGTCGTCAACTCTCAGAAGGTTTGTGTTACCCATATATGGCCATGATGATGTCGTCTTGCACCAATATATGGACATGATGATGTCATCTCACACCCATATATGGGGGAATTACAGGTATTTGTCACAATTCTAAATTGATAGTGTGGACACGGCCTTACAGACTGATAGAGTGAAAGGAAAGATGGCTATTGTATGAACAGTGCTTATGCTGATAAACAGACACACACACCCATGAAAAATATACAGGTACTGTATAAATAATACAAGTGCCTTGCAGGCAGCAGATATTATTGGCCAAACTGCTTTCCAACAAGCATTTTATGGGCAATCCTAAATTTATTTCATGATTGTGTATAGTACTTAATCATTCCTTCCAATATGTCTATTTTATTGAATATTGAGTTCAAATTTATCATGAAAGAATGTTCATATTTTTAAAGAATTGTTATACAGTTGAACTTGCCTAAGTCGAATCCAAAATGCCATTGAAAAATTGTTCAACTTAGATAATTTGGCTTACAGATTGTTTATTAATGGAAAACACAATTTAGCAAGTAAAATAAGTAAGATAAATTATTTGAGTAAAGAAAAGTCGACTTCGCCAAGTTTAACTGTAATCTGACAAACATATCATTAAGACAAATATTAAAAACAATATTATGGAGTCTGCTTTTGATATAAATCAATTGTAAAATTAGATTCCTTGCACATTTTTGTAGGTGATCTTGTCCTGCTAATCATTTTGAATTTGTCCCTTTTTTGAACGATTGTCAATACCAGACATTTTGTGACAAGTGGACGATTGCTAATTAACATTGCCATTGGTATTGGTGAGCTATTAAGCTGGCTCTGACTAAAAATTGGCTATCATTAAACTACTGTAGATTATTAAAATTGTTTCTTGTAATTTGCCATACAAGCAATGAATTTCTGTAACAAATCAAGACTTAATCAAAATATGCCTACATGGTCTTATGAAATAATGTTATCGAAATAATGGTATCAAATTCTTATTTACTAAAATTAGCAAGTGATCAGGATAATCTTGTTAGTAACTTTACAAAGTTAATATATTCACAAGAAAAATTTGTTTTAAGTGGTGCTATTGGACAGATTCTTGTTTTCCAAATGCTAAACATTTAGGGAATTAAATTGGTCTGTTAAATACCCCTTCCCCAACTGATGGGGAAGGGCTGAATTAACCCAAACATATCCAGGCATGAAAAAAGATTTAAGATTGTTTAATTGTACATACATTTCATATTTACATAATAATCATTGACTATCAATGCAAAATAGTTTGATATACTATTGTTTTTTATTAAACATTTCAAATACAAACTCTGATTTCATCTATTTTTGTAATTTTTGACCCATCATTCATTAATAATAATATTTTACTATATAAATACTACATTTTCAAAATTCCACAACTTCCAGGACATAAGAACTCAGCTCCCTTGATGGCTAATCCTGATTCTTACTCTAGTATGTATATTTACATTGGGTCATTCCAGATTTCTGTATGAAGTTTATGTGCTTGTCATGTCCATGTACGAAGGTGCAATGGAAACAACATACAGTACATACAGTACTATAATTTTAACATTTACATTTGTAGCAAATGATGCATAACAAATCCCCCACCAAAAGCCCCCAGCTATGGCATCTGCAGAGGTAGAACAATCCCTGTAAATGCATCAGTCTATACAATAGAAAAATTCAAACATCATCACTTTCTGATCTGTCTACTGTTGATCCAGCACTTGATACCAGTTCCCAAATCTTGGCCTCTAAATTTCTTTGAGAATCATCTGAAAAATAAAAGGAAAGCTGTAATTTCCTATATTTGTGATTTCTTATATCTTTAAAAGTATTAAAATAAATTTTTATAATATTAAAAAATAAATATTTATTTGACCTAAAAAAAATATACAACACAGTAATTATTCTATGTTTATGACAATAAACAACTATTTACTATTCCTTTATAAAATGAGCTAATGTATATTTTAATTGGAATTTTAGGGGTTTTATTTTATGACTAAAAAACATAGAAAGTAAGGAACTATTGCTCAAACTAATTAGCTCAAAACAGACAGATATCACCAGAAGTAGAGGTCCGGGAGATGTAAAGTAGAGCAATTGCTATTATAATTCATGAACAATCAAAGAGAGAATAGATTTTATTTCTCAACACATTTAGATAATACATAGATAATAGACTTTGTTTTGAAATGTCTTTCGTCTAATTACTTTTCTAGCAGAGTAATTGCATTGCATACCTTGTTCATGTTGATTGCATTGTGCCTCTGTTTCTCCAATCTCCTCAATTATTAGCTTATTAGTTGGCTGTGATTCCTCCTCATCTATTTCCTCTATCATTAATCTTCTCATTGGTTGCTCAACCATATTGTCACCAACAGTTTTGGCCTGGAAATTATCATTGCAGTTCACTTCTTCAATCATCATTTTTCTCAATGGTTGCTGCTCATTCTGACCAATTAAAAGGTTGTCTAATACTACACTGTCCTCATCAGCTATTTCCATCAGTGATGAATCGTGGACTGGCTGCCTTCTAAGGAACAGAGTTTCCTCAACCTCCTCTGGTTTTGGTTCACTGACATCATCAACATTAACCTCTTCTATGACTAGTTTCCTGAGAGGTGGGAGGTCCTCATCCTCATTTAAAATTTGAATAATAGGCTGAAAACATGGCTGGTGAATGGAAGAAAAAAATGCATACATTATGATATAATATATATACTTTTATTTTTATTTTTTAAAAATACATAGAAATTACGTCTTCTCCAGGGGCAGATTTGAGGCCCCACTTTTGGAAAGTCAAAAAAGAAAAAAACAAAAACAAAAAATTATCGCCCAAACCACCTCAGAGGTTATTTTTGGGTGTCTAGAAAACAAAAATTTGCATTTCCCCCGGACCCTCTGGGGTAGTGTTATCTCAATCGGTCCCAATTTTGGCCCCCCCCCCC
>NW_022705477.1:178501-191631 GCF_011630105.1 Anneissia japonica
ATCTCTGGATCCGCCCCGGTTCTCTGTTAATATTACATATAGCGACATCTAACAAAGGTACATCATGTCATGGCAAAAACTAACTTGTGATCATCAAAGTGATTAATATAAGAGAATGAACAATATAGAGCTTTTCAATTACATAAGCTTAGTTGCCCCATGGGCACAAAGCTTTGCCGATTCTGGTCTTATTTTCCTACCTGCACTTTGAATGCGTTTTCAAATAAAATATAATTCGTTTCTATGGGGCAATATCAATTGGAAAATATGTCAATACTAATGACTACTTCTATAGTGAAGAAAGCAGTAGAGTAGTTGGGAGAAGGTCATCATAATAAAATTCCTATTAACTAATTAATCACGAATGATGCTTACTTTAGGTGACTGGACGACTGGACTTTCTTGCATGTCAACCTCAACTTCCTCCAGATCTGGGAGATCCTAAAAAACAATTTGGTTAAAAAAAATCATTGATTTACTTCATTCCTTATTTAATATATATATGAAAGATTAAGATATATGAAATATATGGCATCCTCTTGTTAATAATTCTATTCAGACTATATTATTTTAAATCTTTATTTGGTTATACACAAAATAACTTTGGTAGTTGAAATGCCATATTTAGGTAGAATATAATGTAATTTAGAATATTAACTTACATCAATGTTTATCTTCTCATCTTGGAGCTCAATCGTTTCAACATCTTCATCTATCTCCGTTATCAGTACTGGTTGTCTAGGTTTATCTCCAGTCTGGATGCATTCTGGGTAAAAATACAAAAATATGAAAATGATGGATTGTTGAAAGTAAATTGAATTTCCTGCTTTTAAATTGGAAAATAAAAGTTATTATCTTCTTGTAATGTAACTACCCTTGTTGACACTACTTACCTTCAGCTGGGTTGGAAACATCAAAAGTGAGTTGGACATCTTCATCTGGTGGGTAGAACTTCTCTTGAGCCACGATTGGTTTGGGCCCTGTATCACCTCTTTCCTGAGCAAATATACAATGTTTATGACTAAAAAAATTTGTTTTAATTAAATATTAAGTAGAGTAAACTGAAGCCACAATTTCACGGCAGAAGAACGTTTATCTGATGATATTGGTGTTAACTGGCCAGGTAAACGGTGTTAGTCACTCCACATAAAGGATTAGTAACCGCGATGATCTATAAAGTTAACTCCACTTCGCCACAAAGTTAACTAAGATCATCGGCATGTTCTTAATGCGAAACAGCCGTTGTTTGACCTGTGTAATTCATCACGGAGGTCGATGTCGATAAACATCGCAAAATACAATTATACCATTTGTTTCGAAATACAGCATTAGTATTTAAAAATGTTGTTTTTATCAATTACATACATTTTAAAACTTTTTTGACAATGGGTTTCAAAACAAGCAGCAATGCGCACAGTTTTTCAGGTCAGTTCTAACCATGTGTCTTCCTGGTACAACGGATGTATTTATCAGAGTCAACTTATCGTGTAGACGCTTGACTGGAAATCTTCGGTGGTACTAATATGGTGATAGCAAACGGCCGTGTAAACATGGCTTAAGTTAAGTATTAAGTTGAGTAACTAAGATATTTTGGGCGCAGTATTAAGAAGTGTTTTGTGATGACTTAAGATTACATCAACTGAAGATAATTAAGAGAAGCTTGGTCTCTCAATACACTACCTTGGCAAGTTCCTCTCGTTCTTTTCTCAGGAGTTCTGCTCTTTTTCGTACTTCAGATAGAGCTTAATAAAAAAAAAAGATTGAATGAAAACAGGAGCTTGGAGAAGAACTGAATATAAGGTCGTAATTAATTGTACTATAATGCTTTTAGAATCCTCAATTCTGGAACTTTTCTTTAACTATGCAAGAGAGTCTTAGATTTTCAATTAGCAATATAATAATGTGCAGTTGTACTGTTATTATATTATTCGTAACATAAAATGACACATGTATACACAATAACACAGACATACCATCAATGCTTGCTCTAATTTTAGCCCGATCTTTCTCAGCCCATTTTTCTCTTTCAGCCTTTTCAGCTTCACGGCCACCAATTGCCCTAAGAATAAGAGTCAATCAAAAACTGAATGCATCAAATTCTTATTCAGCAATGGATTCATTTTGCCAGAAGAGGCGAGGGGATGAGGGTCATGAGAGGAAACTGAGGACATATGGTCTAGGGAAGTGGGGAAGAACCTATTATTGTCTGGGGGAAGTGGCATATCTAGTAGGGGTGCTGATGGGGGCACGAAAATGAAGTGGGGGCTTGATGATCAGTTGAGGGGTGCTAACTTCAAAATAAGGTGATTTTAGGTGATTTTTAACGGCTTGCAAGTGATTTTGGGGGTGGGGGTGGGGGGCATAATTTTTGGAGGGCCGTGTACCCCCACACAACCCTCTAGATACGCCACTGCTGAGGGGTAGGTTTGATGTAAGTGCCCATTTCTCCACCCCCATGAAGAGAAAATTATTTGCCTGGCAAAGTAAACAAGCAATTTGACCAGCATCAGAATAAAGAACTTTAATGTTTAAATCATACAAAAGTGATGGCTTCAATCCACAAATTGATACAACCTACCAGGCTTCAGTGCAAGCTCTGTCTTTGGGAAACACTGGCCGGTCATCCAAGTATGTTAGGCTTTTCTGTAAGTTTAAATATTAGTTTAGTTTAAGGTATCATTATATGAAATACTTTAATGGCAGACTTGTTATACAGTATTTAGGTAGATTATTAGAATTCATTTGAAAATTAGAATAAGAAAATATTTATTACCAATTAACAAATTTCATAGATAATAACATTCCTATGTTATTTGCACAGACCATTAAATTGACTCAACAATTCAAATATATTTATAGCAAAAAATATGTAAATCAGCAAAAACCTAAAGTTGATAATTATTTGATTCTTTTAAGTGAGAAATTTAATGTTTTTTAAAATGCATTGAGATACACTCTTGCTCCTACCAGTTTCAAAATCAGTGTCTTTCTGTAATTCTTGGTGCTTTTGATGATTGGGTTTCCCATCAGATTCAAAACTCTCTGAAACAAAACAATAAGAATAATTATGTAATGATGCTAGTAATGGATTCATGTCTGCTTCAAGAAAGCCCATAAGAACCCATTTTTTGTAAATAGATCACAAAAACCTAGAATGAAGCAAATCACTACACTTCTCAGAGAGCAACACAATGCATGAGGGAATCATAAGCATTTGATTCAGGAATCTCTACTATCAAGTAAACTAGTAAGTAAAATTTACCAAATTCTTCATGTTGCCAAGTACATCAAATATGGCTGGATCGTTGAGTCTATTGTGTGACAAGTCCAAAATACTCAGGTGATTACACTCCTCTAAATGCCTAACATCTTCAGCATTTGTCAGTCTATTATGGGAAATATTCAGTGTATTGAGAACAGGCAAGCAAGCTAAAAAATGAAAAGAGGAAAACAGCATTTAACCTAAGGGCTACAAAAATACAGAATGTTAAGGCCTACTATGTGTGTGTACTGTATTATATCATTACAGTACTGTACTGTTTCATTGTTGCCATCATCATTATTAATATCATTTTTATCATATCTTATAATCATAATTATTGACTTTGCAAAGGTTATTATAATAATAATATTATATCATATACATTATCATATCATTGTCCTTAACTTAACATTCTTTTTAAATTTAGCATTACTATTATTTAATATTATTATTAACTATTTATTCTGATCTTACCTATATTTTCAACCTTGGTGATGAGGTTATTACTGACATTCAGGGTGTCCAGCAGCTGAAGATCGTCAAGGTTCTCCAGCTTGGCAATGAGGTTCTGTTGCAAGAACAGACATCGTAACTCCTTCTGGTTCCTCAAGTTCTCAATGGTCTTGAAGCCATTGCACTCTAGGTAGATGGTTTTCAAGCCTGTATATTTATCCAAGCCTTCAAGTCTTGTATAGCCTAGAAGTAGAAAGGCAACTCAATTCATCAAAATTCATAATGCAAAAAACATATATCACTGAAAAATAAGCAGTTTTAATGATTCATAATACTTAATAATAAAATATTTTTACATAGGTGTATAGAGATTGGCTTAGAGAGTGGAGGTATTTTCAATTGTGATACTACAAGATTTGCAGCCACGACTATGGTATTGGAAACAAGCAACATCACTTCAAAGGTACAGTTCCACCTCATGTAATAGTTACTGTAAAAAAACTCACCTTTATAATGAAGATACAGTACATCATTAAGCTCAGGAGTTCTGTACAATCCATTCGCCTTGCAATGGTCACGTAAAGCTTTTTCGGTTATCCTTAAAATTTTGAGAAAAAAATTCTTTCAATTAACTACAAACAAAATATTTCATAAAGATTTGCATGGCAAGTATCAGCAATAAAAAAACTAAACTTTCAGTACACCACATATAATACGGTTTTTGAGAGAAAGTCACTAGTTGATTGTCTCAACGTTTTGCACATCAAGAATGTCTTAGTTGATTCTTTGTTTGCCAAAATTTCACCTGGGATATTTATCCTCGTCCTTCTGTTTTCGTTCTTCTGCTTGTTTCTTTTCCTCTTCATCTTTTCCTTTTTCTATTGAAGTCTCTTTCAGTGACTCTTTATTTGGAACTATGGCAGATGTATCTTCAATCATCACTTCCTTGGTATTTTGTTCATTATCAATTTCTATTATTGATGGCATAGTTTCCTTTATTCTAAATTTTGGGTATAAAAATAAAAAATTACAAATAATATTAGGCCTAAGAATTAGATAATTATTATAGGCTACATAATAATCAATGGCAACCCTTTACTTTAGTAGAGGTATAACGATACTGTTCCGACCACTTTACACAAATCCAACGAGTTGATTGGTTGGTGGAGCTGGTGGAAAATTAAGTCTCGCTATCTTAATATCTTAAAATAAATGGAATGCATGGAATGTCTGACTGATGTCTGAACAATATCCATTTCCTAAAAAGATAAAAATTCATACATAATCTCAATTATTACATATTACTTAGGCCTAGGTACGTAGTAGGTTGGCCTAGCACGAGTATAGTAGGCCGTATGTGGCATAGGCCTAAAGTAGTAGTAGTAGTAGGCTAAGCTCTAGGCCTGGAGTAGGCCTAGGCCTAGTATAGTAAAACTAGGCTAGCCCTAGGCCTACAGCAGTAAGTAGTATAGGCCCGCTAGAGGACAGGCCCAGAGTCATGGCTTGCCGCCCTCCCTGCTGGCTGGTGGTGGAGCAGGAGAGATGCCTAGCCAAAACCTAGGATATGTAGGGTAGGTGATGAAGGCTAGATTGAAATATAGGTCTAGGTTATGTTAAATTACAATTGCATCTATGATTGTTAAGGCTACATACCGATTCTATAATAAATTTAAAACAATCACAACAACCACACAGCATCCGTCGTGAAGGATAACTTGGCAACCAACAACGAACGAAATAGTAATATTCATTTATTGAGGGCGCTATATATAATAGTTGCCGGGTTATGTGTCGCGCGCAGACAGGCCTTCACGAAAACAACACACAATACAGAAAATTGTTAAAAAAATTAATTACTCATGGTATCGCCATACGTCGGACGATATATAATAGGATTGTGACTAATAGAAATGTAATAGTAATCTATTTTTCATGTTTTAGAACGAATACACAATGAATAGACCCTTCCAAAGTGTCACTCAAACTTAACAACTGACCAATCAAAATGGCCTGGAATACGCGCGTGTCCTACAAAAACATGTTTCAATGGTCGTATTCGACTGAACGAATAGAAAACTAGTAAATACTCGACGAAACAAAATGGTTGAGTAGTTACCTACCGCAATATGTAGGTGAATATTATAATTATTATTTTCTGAAACTGAATCTAAATTATATTAACGCAAATGTTGCTAAACTTATTGTAAATTAACGCACTCTGGTTTTACGTTAATTTCCGTTATCAACAACGAAGTCTATTTTACGAACCAGCCGAATGGAAATAATACACAACGAAATATCCTTGTCAACGGAACGAACCAGTCGAACACGGCCAATGATATTAACAGAGTCTGAATCGCCAATAGAGCGACTGAGATCATGAATGATGAATTCCTCAAAAAACAAAAACAAACACAAAAACAAAAGAAAACAAAGAAAAAAAAACCCTTTATCATGCAGCTATGTCAATATCAGACTGCTATGAATTACTGTAATTTTCCCGGAATTTCTTTCTTTTCTTTCTTTTGTAAATTAATTTATATTTTATACGTTTAGTTTAATTGTAATTTTGTAATTTATGCGAGCATCTATGAAATGCTAATCTTTACAACAAAATGGCATTGATGTTTTTTCGGGACCTTAGCAACAACATCCAAGAGGCACGGGGCTTAGCGCGGAAAGCAACTGGTCAATGTCCATTCCTCCTCTGCGCATTGTCCACTTGTGCGTGTGATGCATGGCAACGCGTTGAACGTACGCGTCATTCACATGGTAATAATACCTCCATGGTAATACCATGGTGATACTGTTCACATCGGAAGCATCATAAACATGATTATGTAGCATAGCATTCAGCAGGATAGGCCTAAACAGCGCAGTTATATTGAAACCAACTCGAGTATATTAAACAAGAAAAGAAAACTAATTATAATAATGACGTCTAATAGTTTCTGGGGCATAGATCAATATCGAATTATCATCGAAAGAATGGAAAATGGATTCAAGTGGGTATATCTGTAATTTTATCAAACTACGATCAGTTTTAATAATATTGTATGGGTGACTTTTAAAATATTAACACTGTAGAATAAAAAATATTGATATTAAACTTTACGTTAGTCCTACTTTTGTTTTGCTCCGAATCTCACATTCCGGGGTGAATTGGGTTCATACTCCGTTTTTATCAGCTACCCAAAGTTTCTCCTTACATATACAGTATTATTAATCCCCCGGTCCCCAAATTATTCTCCCCTTCGTTTGAGGCACTGGCTGCTCCCCTCTTTTAGAACAATGAAGTTGCTCCACTTACACGTTTTTATTTTGTCTTTTGAACATTTTGAATTTTTCCCCCTTTAGTGTGGATTTTGTATTTGAACATTTGTGCTTTTGTCCACGAACTGTAACTTGTTTTAATAATAATAATATTAATAATAAAAGAACACGAATAATGAAACGTCACCATAAGTGCTTTGTTCATCATTCCTTGCTTATAGATCATGTGACGATTTCATGTCAATGGTACAGGAAAGGGGAGAGATAGAATTATTGTACGCGCAAAAACTCAGACGATGGGAGGAAAAATGGTCGAACGCATTAAAAAAGGGTGAATTTTCCAAAGTTTAATTATCCGAACGTATAGAAAATAATTGTACAACAGAAAGTTAAGCATTTTTATATAGGTCAAGTCCTGTATTAGAACCCTTTAGTTCATCTAAATAATTATATTACCAGTATTACAGAAATATAAAAAATTAAATTTTCTAACATTGTATCACATTACAATCTGTGACGCAGTAATTATTAAATAATACATTTGTTGGCAAATTAACAATATTGATATTCGTAACGTTAAATAAGTAATTTATTAATAGAATATCAAGCAATTAGGCCCATGTTTACATGTAAACATTTTGCAAATATTTTCAAATAAACGATCCATAGACGTTTATTTGAAAATATTTTGCATTTTATAAAAACATCATAATCAGGATGGTCGTACTTGTAATACTGTCGTTAGTTGTTGCTGGTATTGTTGTGTATCTAGGCTATCGGGATGGATTGTTCAACTCTATCTTAAAGAGAAATACCGATGATACTGTTTAATATTTTAATCTTAATTATTCCAGGGTACGAATACGGTTCGATGTTGGATGCACTGCGGTGCTGTATAAAAGAAGCTGGGCAAGTTGCAGATTTACATGAAGAATGTCGAATGAAGTTAATTGGTGATGGAGGCCCATTCTCTTGCATAAACAGGTAGGACTGTGGTTTTTTTTTTTTAAACATTGGAGTATTCAGGAGCCTTGAAATTAGGAATGGTGGGGGCGGGGCGTGACGGTGAAGTTCGGGAGGGGGGTCTTCGATGATTAAGTGGGGAACAAGCTTTCAGAAATTATGGTGAGCGTTTATTTTTTGCTTTGAACATTTTTTCATATGGGTGGGGGAGGATGCGACTGAGGGGGCGAGCTTTTTTTGGTGGGGCCCCTAGGTACGCCACTGTTTTCAAATGATATTCTATCGATTCTAATAGATCTATGAATTTAGATTCAGCAAGGATTTTGCTAACAATACTAACAAATACTAACAAGGTTTGCTAAATCAGATGAAATATTGTTGCATGAGCTAAAATTTATAACTAGGCCTACATAATAGCAATAATAAATGACATTTAATGGTAAACGCAGCGTGTTTACCATTTTGTGATTTGATTTACTCAGGTGGAAAAGGGCACATTGCCATAAAACATTATTTGGTGGCGTTCAGGAAATACGACAATTTGAAGAAGATTTCTCAAATGCTCAAAGCGGATATATGAAACTACTGTCTAAAATCAAGAAAGCGAGGAAGGTAAATCATTTATTAACTTAAAATTATATTTAAATACTAATTGTATTTTTTGGCATAATAGCATGCCACTAAGATGAAATATTCTTTCTAAAAAATTGTGAACTTTCTTTTTGTAGTTTATTATTTGACACTGCAAATTAATAATGCTTTTGCCAATTAATATCTTTTGCTATTGTAGGCCTATCACATGGCGGTGGTCGCAGCGCATAAAACTCAGAAGTTCGCAGAAGAGGAAAGTAAGAAGGAAATCGTTGGTACTGAAACAAAAAATAAATTATTCAAACGGGCAGAACAGCATGCCAAACATCGGGAACACATGAAGAAAGTTTATCTTAAAGGCATTTTAATGTGTAATGGGAAAATGAAGGAACGGTATTTCCAGGTAAATTCCAACCGGCAAACAACAAGCAGATAATTAACTCAAAGTTTGCGTTTTTTTTTTTTTCCTGTATTAAGAGATTAGGAATACTCAAGCCAACCACAGATCAACCGGCACATATGGATTTAAAAGACTAAAATACTTTAAATTTGAATGTAAAAAGAAAAATCAATCACAGATCAACTCACACACAAGTAGACACCAACGATAAAAAAAATTCTCTTCAAATAACTCGATAGTCTTACAATATTGTACAGAAATTGGTGCAACGATCTTTTTATATCATAAACCTCTTCCTACAGTACAAACAGTGTTTATGTTTGACAGAATCTCATTTTATTTCCGTTCCGACTGCTCATTTAATTATGATTTTCCTTGTTCAGAAAATGACGTCTGAATTCAATAAATGCCAACTTTTTGAGAAAGAGCGACTTGAGAGCCTAAAGTATGAGCTACTGAGATTTGTTAACGCTCTCGACATTTCAGTTTTACCGGGGTGAGTAAAGTTTAAATTTGTCACACTGACTCACCACACACGAATCCCGTCCACCAACACAATATAAATGAGCAACGGTGTATCAATTATGTTATTTGCCCTATTATTAGTATTATTAGTTTTACTTTTATAAAATAATAATAATAATAATAATTATTATTATTATTATTATTGTTATTATTATTGTTGTTGTTGTTGCTGTTGTTGTTGCTGTTGTTGTTGTTACTGCTGTCAACATCACTGCCATTATCATTATTATTGTTATTATTATTACTGGTTATTAATATTATGTATCATAGTTATTATCATCATCATCATCGTCGTCGTTTATCAGTTAAATTTTTACTTAATTTTAATTTCATTTTATATTACAGTACAGTATATTATATTGGTTTTGGATTTTGTAATGCTAATAATTTTTTTTTTAGAAGATGAGATTGTGTATTGTAATATTGCATTATATTATATTATGTTGTTTTATGTATGTTAAAAGCAATAAAAAAAATAAAAAAATAAAAAATCATCGTCGTCACCGCCGCCGTCGTCGTTTTTGTTATTGCTGTTGTATAATAATAAAATTGTTGTCCTTATTCATGCAGATACGACGGTATATATGAACAAATAAAGAATAAAATAGAATCGGCGTGCGCCAACGACGATGTTGAGATCTGGAGCAAGAAACACGGTGCGTCAATGAAACCATATTGGCCTTCGTTTGAGGTAGGACGGATTTGGTCTAAAGATGGATATTATTTGGTCAACATGAAATGATGTAGGTTACGAAAAAGATCCTCAAATGATGAGGTTAATCAAGCTGACGCCAATTATTGAGTTGATGAGTAGGCCTTATTGTTATTATTAAGACTAATATTATTATTATCAATAGGCATATTATTATTGTTATTACTGTACACTGCTATAGCAATTGGTTTTTGCTATTGCTATTGTTATTGTTTGTTATTACGGCCTATTATTAATCTTATATTATTTTTATTATCAATGGTTATAATAATAACAATGTTATTATTATTATTATTATTAAAATTAAATTTAGGCCTAGTAAAATTGTTATTAATTAACGCGTAGTTAAATATCTTCAATTGCGTTTAATTGTTTTCATAGGAATTTAATTTAAGTCATCTCGACGAGGATAAACCTGGTTTCAAGGGATTGTTTCATATCGACGAACAGATCGACAAAGACGACCTGTAAGTGAAAATTTCACTCATTTGTTTCACTTTCTGTCTTACATTTTCTGTTTTAATTTTTTTTGTTGTGTATTCATTCAATTTCTTATAAGCTTGCCTTCGTGCTCTATTTTTATTTGTAGCATAGTTTTAACAGTCACTTCTTTTGTGACTGTCAAGTATTAAAAGGCCTATATTATAGGTTATCTTAAATTTCATTGATTGAATTGAAGTTTATGTAGAGATGCATGATTTTAAAGCAATTTAAAAAAAAAGGAAAAAAAAGTAAAACGGAATAATCTGGTCGCCTTTCTAAAATATATTCCTCAGTGGCACAGCCACAGGCACAGTCTTAGATACAATTAGGTGCCACTGACAACAACCATAATAAGCATAATGGTACTTATACAGTACTTGATATTCTGACAGGTGCTGAATGCCCTGTTATTATTGGGAATAGAGAATGGTCATAGCAAGGCCTTGTACTGACACTTATGACACTTTCCATCCGGTTAAAACTAATATGTTCGCTGCAACGTGGCACGCAGATTGACCTTTAACTTTCGTGTCACTTAAATACTCAAACTTAAATACTGAAATTATGGAAAGAAAAGTTTTAATATTTCGTGAAAGAGTATCATTTACTTTATTGCAACGATATCATTCATTATTAGCCCTCGGAAAAAACACTATTTCAGTATAAATTCACGCATAGTACATTACATCTCATAGTTATTTGTATGGAAGCATCGGTGGTTCAGTGGTAGAATTCTCGCCTGCCACGCGGGGGACCCGGGTTCAATTCCCGGCCGATGCAATTTTTTATATTTAAAAACAAACAAATAATTAACACAATATGTTTTCCATTGTGTAAAACAACACAACTGGTTTCACAGATTTTTTTTTAAATCTCAATTAAAAATGACTTGCATGTACCAATATAGGTATTGAGTTCAAATTCAATCCTATGGGCTAGGCAAAGTACTTTATTGTAAACATCTATATGGCGATGCATGGATTATCTTTTTAGATGCTTGCCTTCCAATTTCAGGGTCCTGGGTTCAAATCCTGTGGGAGAGTTTAATATTATTTTGACCAGTTTAAATAATAAATAAATAAATAGGAGTGATGTTTTGCCCTACCTGACGTGTTACCATACTGAATACTCAGTACCGGTACCCCCCCCCCCCCCCAAAAAAAAATTATCGCCCGCCACGCGGGGACCCGGGTTCAATTCTCGGCCGATGCACTTTTATATTTATCAGATGGACAAATAATTAACACAATAATTATGTGTCCTTTGTATACAAAAAAACAACTGGTTTAACTGAATATATATATTTTTTCAATCTCAATAAAAAATGACTCGCATGTACCAGTACATGGTATTGAATTAGAATTCATGTTTCAGATGCTTGCCTTCCAATGTTACGGCCGTGGTTCAAATCCTGTGGGAGAACGGTAGTAGCATTAATATTCTGACCAGCTTCCACTGTATTTTAATTGTAATAATAATAATAGTAATAAATAAATAGGAGTGATGTTTTGCCCTACCTGAGGTGTTATCATACTGAATACAATACATCCCCCAAAAATCGCAAGTGATTCGGGTGGGAATTGGACACGCGACCTCCAGATAACTGACCAGTTGTCATAACCACTACACCACCGAGCTTGCGCTTTGTGACTAGTGTTTAATCCGATCCCCAATTTGCAATGGTATTTCGGTGTGTGTGCTCGAAAAAAAAAATCGATTTCAGTTTAAGTTCACGGATACTACATTGCATCGAATATGACGTGGAAGCATCGGTGGTTCAGTGGTAGAATTCTCGCCTGCCACGCGGGGGACCCGGGTTCAATTCCCGGCCGATGCAATTTTTTATATTTAACAAATACATAATAACACAAAATGTGTCCGTTGTATAAAACCAAACAATTGTTTTTCACTTAATTATTTTTTTTATAAATATCATTCTAAAATGATTTGCATGTACATTGAAACAGGATCATAATACAAGTACTGTACTTCGTTGTAAGCATCTAAAAGTTCACACATACTACATTGGATCTCATAGAGACTTGGCTTGGAAGCATCGGTGGTTCAGTGGTAGAATTCTCGCCTGCCACGCGGGGGACCCGGGTTCAATTCCCGGCCGATGCAATTTTTTATATTTAAAAACAAACAAATAATTAACACAATATGTTTTCCATTGTGTAAAACGACACAACTGGTTTCACAGATTTTTTTTTTAAATCTCAATTAAAAATGACTTGCATGTACCAATATAGGTATTGAGTTCAAATTCAATCCTGTGGGCTAGGCAAAGTACTTTATTGTAAACATCTATATGGCGATGCATGGATTATCTTTTTAGATGCTTGCCTTCCAATTTCAGGGTCCTGGGTTCAAATCCTGTGGGAGAGTTTAATATTATTTTGACCAGTATAAATAATAAATAAATAAATAGGAGTGATGTTTTGCCCTACCTGACGTGTTATCATACT
>NW_022705477.1:192574-198689 GCF_011630105.1 Anneissia japonica
AATAAATAGGAGTGATGTTTTGCCCTACCTGACGTGTTACCATACTGAATACTCAGTACCGGTACCCCCCCCCCCCCAAAAAAAAATTATCGCCCGCCACGCGGGGACCAAAACAAAGCAAAAAAACAAACAATGAAATAGAGAGCTGGTCATGAATGTGTCGCCCGCCACGCGGGGACCCGGGTTCAATTCTCGGCCGATGCACTTTTATATTTATCAGATGGACAAATAATTAACACAATAATTATGTGTCCTTTGTATACAAAAAAAAACAACTGGTTTAACTGAATATATATATTTTTTCAATCTCAATAAAAAATGACCCACGGCCGTGGTTCAAATCCTGTGGGAGAACGGTAGTAGCATTAATATTCTGACCAACTTCCCATTGTATTTTAATTGTAATAATAATAATAATAGTAATAAATAAATAGGAGTGATGTTTTGTCCTACCTGAGGTGTTATCATACTAAATACAATACATCCCCCAAAAATCGCAAGTGATTCGGGTGGGAATTGGACACGCGACCTCCAGATAACTGACCAGTTGTCATAACCACTACACCACCGAGCTTGCGCTTTGTGACTAGTGTTTAATCCGATCCCCAATTTGCAATGGTATTTCGGTGTGTGTGCTCGAAAAAAAAAATCGATTTCAGTTTAAGTTCACGGATACTACATTGCATCGAATATGACGTGGAAGCATCGGTGGTTCAGTGGTAGAATTCTCGCCTGCCACGCGGGGGACCCGGGTTCAATTCCCGGCCGATGCAATTTTTTATATTTTACAAATACATAATAACACAAAATGTGTCGGTTGTATAAAACCAAACAATTGTTTTTCACTTAATTGTTTTTTTTAAATATCATTCTAAAATGATTTGCATGTACATTGAAACAGGATCATAATACAAGTACTTCGTTGTAAGCATCTAAAAGTTCACGCATACTACATTGGATCTCATAGAGACTTGGCATGAAAGCATCGGTGGTTCAGTGGTAGAATTCTCGCCTGCCACGCGGGGGACCCGGGTTCAATTCCCGGCCGATGCAATTTTTTTTTATATTTAACTAATAGATAATAATTAACACAAAATGTGTCCGTTGTATAAACAAAATAATTGGTTTTCACTTAATTGCTTTTTTTTAAAAAATCTCATTCTAAAATGATTTGCATGTACATTGAATAAGTACCGTACTTCATTGTAAGCATCTATAGCCTATTTCTCTAAACAATAATAGTTGCATTTTGGTGGTTCAGGTGCTTGCCTTCCAATTTCAGAATCCTGGGTTCAACTCCTGTGGAAGAACAGTAGTTTACTAATATTCTGACCAGTACTCAGTATAAAAAATAAATAAATAAATAGCAGTGATGTTTTGTCCTACCTGACGTGTTATACTGAATACTCAGTACTTCCCCTAAAAAGTGATTCATGTGGGAATTGAACCCACGACCTCCAGATAATGAATACCAGTACCCAGATATTGGCCCGGTGTCATAAACCACTAAAACCAGGTTGCGTTTGGTGACTTACTAGTGTTGAATTCGAACCCCAAGTAGCAGAGTGTACTGCGAATGGTACTTCGATGCGTGCTTAAAGCTGCTCAAAGTTCACAAATACTATATTGCATCTCATCGAATATTACGTGGAAGCATCGGTGGTTCAGTGGTAGAATTCTCGCCTGCCACGCGGGGGACCCGGGTTCAATTCCCGGCCGGTGCAATTTTTATATTTATTAAATAGACAAATAATTAACACGATATGTGTCCTTTGTATACAACAAAACAACTAGTTTAACTGAATATATATATATTTTTTCAATCTCAATGAAAAATGACTCGCATGTACGAGTACATGGTATTCAATTAGAATTCATGTTTCAGATGCTTGCCTTCCAATGTTAGGGCCCTGGTTCAAATCCTGTGGGAGAACAGTAGCATTAATATTCTGACCAGGTTCCCATTATAATTGTAATAATAATACATTAAGGATTTTAGTTCGGAAGACCTGCCAATTTGTTTGCTTAGGAAGTATGAGAAGATATCCCTACGCTTCATTAAAGCTGAATTGGATTATCATTTTTTACACAATTGTAAAACGTTCAGCATTTTCCCAAAATACATTAATAATAATAATAATAATTAATAAATAGGAGTGATGTTTTGCCCTACCTGACGTGTTATCATACTGAATACAGTACATCCCCCAAAAATCGCAAGTGATTCGGGTGGGAATTGGACACGCGACCTCCAGATAACTGACCAGTTGTCATAACCACTACACCACCGAGGTTGCGCTTTGTGACTAGTTTAATCCGATCCCCAATTTGCAATGGTATTCCGGTGTGTGTGCTCGAGAAAAAAAATCGATTTTAGTTTAAGTTCACGGATACTACATTGCATCGAATATAACGTGGAAGCATCGGTGGTTCAGTGGTAGAATTCTCGCCTGCCACGCGGGGGACCCGGGTTCAATTCCCGGCCGATGCAATTTTTTATATTTAACAAATACATAATAACACAAAATGTGTCCGTTGTATAAAACCAAACAATTGTTTTTCACTTAATTGGTTTTTTTTTATATAAATATCATTCTAAAATGATTTGCATGTACATTGAAACAGGATCATAATACAAGTACTGTACTTCGTTGTAAGCATCTAAAAGTTCACGCATACTACATTGGATCTCATAGAGACTTGGCATGGAAGCATCGGTGGTTCAGTGGTAGAATTCTCGCCTGCCACGCGGGGGACCCGGGTTCAATTCCCGGCCGATGCAATTTTTTATATATTTAACTAATAGATAATGATTAACACAAAATGTGTCCGTTGTATAAACAAAACAATTGGTTTTCACTTAATTGCTTTTTAAAAAAAATCTCATTCTAAAATGATTTGCATGTACATTGAATAAGTACTTCATTGTAAGCATCTATAACCTATTTCTCTAAACAATAATAGTTGCATTTTGGTGGTTCAGGTGCTTGCCTTCCAATATCAGGATCCTGGGTTCAACTCCTGTGGAAGAACAGTAGTTTACTAATATTCTGACCAGTACTCAGTATAAAAAATAAATAAATAAATAGCAGTGATGTTTTGTCCTACCTGACGTGTTATACTGAATACTCAGTACTTCCCCTAAAAAGTGATTCCTGTGGGAATTGAACCCACGACCTCCAGATAATGAATACCAGTACCCAGATATTGGCCCGGTGTCATAAACCACTAAAACCAGGTTGCGTTTGGTTACTTACTAGTGTTGAATTCGATCCCCAAGTAGCAGCGTGTACTGCGAATGGTACTTCGATGCGTGCTTAAAGCTGCTCAAAGTTCACAAATACTATATTGCATCTCATCGAGTATTACGTGGAAGCATCGGTGGTTCAGTGGTAGAATTCTCGCCTGCCACGCGGGGGACCCGGGTTCAATTCCCGGCCGATGCAATTTTTTATATTTATTAAATCAAATAGGCCTACATATTAACACAAAATGTGTCCGTTGTATAAAACCAAAGAACTGGTTTCACTGAGTCTTTTTTTTAAATCTCATTCGACTTGCATGTACATATTGAATCAGGATTCAATATAGAGCTTTATTGTAAGCATCTATTACTATATTTTGTAAACAATAATGGTTGCATTTCGGTGGTTCGGGTGCTTGCCATCCAATTTCAGGACCCTGGTTTAAATCCTGTAAGAGAACAGTAGTTTAATATTCTAACCAGTTTAGAAACCAAAAACAAATAATAACAAATTACAGAGGGCGGGATATAAACAATTTTAAGACATTGGTAGTGTTTTTGAATTTTGTATTTTAAGTCTCAAAAAATAAAAAGAAATTATTTAATAGGCTAATATGTAAATGATAAAGAATGTCTTTGGAAATGCATTTAAAGTTGCTGTATTTATAAGAACGATAATGATTCTTATTCTATCTAGACTGCAGTTGTATCGTGAGCACTTAACTCCAGTGAGACTAAACATCCTCCTTGCTCCATTCTTTGCACTTTTATAATAACTATTTTACGTACTTGGTTTCAGTTGGTACGATTGTTTTGAGTCAGATTTTGAAGATGAAGAGCTTTTGCCTAATCAAACATGGAAAGGTAAATCGAAAAAAGTGTCCTGTTTTTACTGACTAGGCGTCTGTCAGCTTAGTGATTATTTCTTAATACATTTACCAGGTATTTACAAATTAAATAATAGCCTTTATAGGATGTGGTAAGGAAATATGCCACCAGAGAATTTGAATGTTAAATTTATGGCGCATGTCTAAGTTAATTTCTGATTTCTTTCATTCTAAGAGTATGTTGCCAAACAGGTGAACGAGGCAGAAAGAAAACGGGTGTCACAAAATTTAGCTCTTTCTGCAGTTCAGCAACGACTCCTGTTCCTCGCTCACAAGAAAGCCGCTCAGCAGAAACCCAGTACATCATCCACACAAGCCTCTTCAAATCATGGTTGCAACAAGGACGCCACAGGTTACATACAACCAAATGATAAGCGGGAGAAGGGATCGAATATCTTCAAGCAACACAGTAGCTCTCTGAGGAGCACTAGTTATACAAAACCGAATGATAAGCAGGAGGTAGGATCACATGTCTTCGGGCAACACAGTAGCTCCCTCTGGAGCACTGACACTGGTTCTGCCAACAACGCTACCAACAGTTGTGTCTGGTCGCATGGCAGCCAATCAGAACGTGTGGCGCGTGACACAGAAGCAGTTCAGTCCTGTCATGCAGTAACGCAATGTCGAGAAACATGTGACACAGGACCCAGAATGCTGGATAAAGCAAATGATCCAATGAAAAGTAAGCAGAGGTCACATCGAAACCTGTTGCTCCAACCTTCCGACCAAACCGAACATCGGGTGCAAGCTTTGTGGAATTTTGAACCTGGTCAGCACGACGAACTCGCACTAATGAGAGGTATTCTGCAAAAATTTTTATTTGGCATTTACCGCTTCCATGAAATGGTTTTTGAATCGCAATTTGTTTAATAGGCCTACTTACGGTATCAATTGACTTACTGTTTTTTAATCTGTTTATTTCGTGTTCAGGTGAAGTTTTCTTTCAACTTGGCCAGACCAACGATGATGGTTGGGCGTACGGTCGTATCGGCAGCAGGACTGGTCTCTTTCCAGCTGGTTACGTCCGACTACTTAAACCTGAATACATTTCCACAAATGTGACATCGACTATTCCAGTTGGTTCGTCAGAATCCATAAACAATAATTAGTTGTTACCGATTACGACACTGTTTAATACAATTCATTTGAAATGAAATCGTCTACTATCCAGCCTATATATTTATGCAAATAAAACAATTATAATATATGCGTGTTTATGCATTTGCGTATCTTTGGGGGCGTGGGGGAACGCATGCCCTCTAAATAAGCTTCCACCTTCTAGCCCCCACCACACTGGAAATTTTCTGAGCAAAGGAAATTTATCTAGCCTTCAGCACTGAAATGGGAATTATCGCTCGCCAGGCGGTGGACTCGGGTTCATTTCCCAGCAGATGCACATATATTACTTTTTTATTATTTTGGTATTTTGAATTTGCAATTATGTTATAATTTCTTCTAATAGTGTAGTTTTCAACGTCTGTTTGTTTATATGGAAATCAAACTTCAATAAAATAGGCACTGGTTAACTTTGAGAAGTTACATTAGGGAATGACATGAATAAACTTAAAAAGAAACTGACCGTCATTTTGCTTTGCAATTTACCTAAAACTTCGCACATGACCAACAAGAGCTGCCTTATTCTTTCGCCTCTAATCCACCTTCTCTTGAATTTAACAATACCATATAAATTTCAATCTAAAAAAGAGGTTTGTGTGGGAGTTGTACCCGGAATGTCTCACACCCTAATGGGACCCAGGACTAGCCATATTAATAATGTTATATGCTGAAACAAATACATGCTGATAAAGCCACTATATAAAAAAAGAACGAACCATGATGCAATCAATCAATCAATCAACATATATGTTGTATTTGTGACAAGTGTGACCATGGCACTCTGGTCGATCGCTGATGTGGTTTGTACGTCAGTAATTATAAATGATTGTAGGATGAGCCGAATTAATGTTCAGAACCTGTCCAAAAT
>NW_022705477.1:198938-207076 GCF_011630105.1 Anneissia japonica
AGTATTTTGCCTGATATATATATATATATATCATTGTAAATCCACGTGTGTTCTTATATAAGTCGTTGAAACAAAAAATTATGACAACAAGGCATGTAGACTGTAGAACACTTGAAGTGGGCCCAGGGAGGAACTTTCACAAGAAAAATTAAGATTATGGCACCTCTAGATGGTCGGAAATGGCACTCTTAGACTTAAATTTCAGTATAATTTGTTTTTTTCTCCATTTTTTTCTCCCTCCAATCATAAAAACCACTTTTGGTACGGGTTTTTCATAGTCTTTAGCAGCTTTGGTCTTCATTAATAATAAAGAAAAAATAAATGTGTTAATGTGGGACCACAGAATAGTGGTTTTTAATTAGAGGTGGTCCTTAATTGGATGGTCTTTCAATAGAGGGAGAGCTGCATTATAAAAACTGCTAAAAAGTACAATTTTGAAAAATTAAAGAAACTGTTACTGTACAGACGTGATGAGTGTGATCATTTACCTTTTAACCACATCGCCCTCTATAGTAATCGGTAGAGGTTCGCTGTTAGTAGTGTGTTAGCCTTTGCGCATTATGTTTTCATTGGCCTGGGGGAGTATAATACACTTGGTAACTCCGCAAAACAGCAAGTTAGCTCATAGCGCATGACATTATATTGAATATGGCGGAAACCGGTATTACGATGGAAATTGAAAGCCAAAACGAAGGTATGAACACTCCAGTGTTGTCTTGCATCTTCTACTAATGTAAAGGAAATTAATTTATGTTTATGTTTTATATAAACATGGATGTCTTTCAACACTCAGAGCACACCGTTACCAACTGCCCACCAGGATAATGGAATTTAGGCCTACCTAGGGTAGTGGACTTCTCTGTGCTAGGAAGGCTAGTCCTAGGCCTCTACTCTACCACCACGCTCCCTTCACTGGATGTCACACTCAGCTCAGCTGTGTGTTCATTGGCTTTTTAGCAAAGATTCTACACACACCAGACAGTATTTTGGTCGTTTGTAGGCAACCACTCCTCAGCACTTAAAATTTTTATTTGCTAAATCTAGGAGGCCTAGGCCCTAGAGTACACCACGAAAATAACATCTTTGAATCCCAACACGAAAATCACATCTAATATTAAGAAAACGATTTTATTTTTCACAAGGCCCTAGGCCTAGCCTAATATTTTTAATATTTGAGTAAGCTTGAGTGACAGATTAAATTTAAGAATAA
Source organism: Anneissia japonica (assembly GCF_011630105.1). Lineage (NCBI taxonomy): Eukaryota > Metazoa > Echinodermata > Crinoidea > Comatulida > Comatulidae > Anneissia > Anneissia japonica. Next base: position 200,149 of record NW_022705477.1, read on the forward strand.
AAAGAATAATATTTAATTATTAGTTTTTTTCCAATGAGAGTAGCCTAGCATTAATAATAAACTTAAATAATATAGTGGCGTTACGGTGAGTTGATAAAGAAAGGGCTAGCGCAAGATAGCATCACATAGAAGCCTGCCTTTTTAAACAGAAGCGGATGAATAAATCGTGAGAAAAAATCCCTTCCATTTAACATTATCGTGAATTAGAAAGTGTTGGCTTGAATGTATTTATCATATGGATGCCCCTTATTATTAAGTTATCCCTTACAATAATTAACAGAAATGCTCTCTGCTTACAGCTCTCAATGTTTTAAACTTTTTGCTATATCAGGCATAGGATAAACAGAAAGCAGATTATTCCAGGATGAATTTGTGCTTGCTATTAAAAATTCTAGTAAAGAATGCAGTTTTATTTACTTTTGATGTAAAGAAAATAGTTTTTAAAAGAACCCAGAAGACATAACAGGTGACTAAATAGCTAGCTGACTATTTAATATTCATATTAAATACTTATCGATACATGATCTTTATACTTGACTTTGTGGTTACTGGTGCACTATTTATACTACTATCCTGTAACCACATGGATTTAGCGTTAACTATTACTGGAATATTTGTCTAAATCTGGTATCTTTTCAGTCTGCTAAACCGTTGTCCCTGACTGAAACCCATGCCCAATGCGGTATTGTCCTTCTAATTCTATTGTTGAGCATGACAGCTCTGTCCAGATTAAATCATAGTGAATGTTTCTAAAACTAAACAGTGTTTCATCCACTTTCACTTTTCTGATGCATAACTGTAGAAACTATACAAAGTTCACTTAAACTTTGATAGGTGGTATGATAAAAAAAAAACATTTTCAGTTTTTGAAGATTCTAGTTTAATATTTTAAAAAAAAATTGATGTTTAGTCCCTTCATTGATGTGAGTATAATTTCTTTCTTCACTGACTCAACATGATGTAATACATGTATATTTATTAGAGAACACTAATATTAATGGGATATTTCATTTCATTTTCGTATCGTTTATTTATTTATCTCAAAGGTTCTGACACTTGTAAAGAAGCCAATGCTTCTATGACTCAACTAGCTAGAAGTCCCAACATTACATACAAAGAACAGAGATACACTATGAAATACAATCACAGAATTATAGTAGAAATATTTATTACATTTCTAATGAAATTACTAGCTTTTTGTCTGCAGATGGACTGAGTTAAATCAGAATTGCATATGAATTTTTACAATGCATAATCAATTAACAGGTAAAACTTGGGTGTGTCAGTTGTTATTAAAACAAATGAGATACTGTAAGCTCCAATGTAATTATTTTGTACATGTCTGGTTCGTCTTTAAACGTTGGATTAATCATCAGTATCATTGAGATAATTATTTTGTTTAGTCTGTCATTAACAAAAACCATTTTGCTATTTAATATTCATGACATAGTCTAGCTTTGGCCCAAACAAACAACCCCTAGGTTGCTCATCTTTGCAGCCAAAATGATTGAAGAATTCAATATCATTTAATTTTATTCTGAATTGTTTTTATCTATTAAAATCTGGAAAAAAAGTTTATTAGAATCTTAATTTAATTATTGTATTCCCATAATTTTCTGCTTAATTTGTTGAATTTTAATAGATTTTGCAATTGCTAACATTTGATGATGCATTCTGAAAAATTTAATTTTAAATTAACTTTTTGCTGTTTGTCTACAAATTAATTATTATTTCTAGTATTAATATTATTGCTATTAACTGGACCGTTGGTTGTTGTATGCACTGCATATTAGGGTGGGGCTACTATACAAATATTTTATCTGTAAGTAACATAATTGTTCAGATCAATACTTAGCAGATGACTAGATTTAAGGACATATAGTAGTGTTTGAGAAACTCCATAATCCAATAGTTTTTAGAGACTTAGGTAGTCAAGGTCATTATGCTAATTAGTCTAGAATGTTGAAGTTGAACTCATTTCCTATATTGTGGAATTTGGCAATTTTGAGCAATAGCTTATAAATGGTATTTGTTGTGAGCTATGAAAATGACTTCATATCCAAAGTGTATACAGTAAAACGTCTATTTTACGAACATTGATTTTATGAATAGTCGATTTTACGAATTGTCTTTGCCCTAGGTGATGTCATCATCGACCAATTATCACCGTAAAACTAGTCCGACTGCGCACGTTTTACAAAGTGATTATGTATATTTTTCTTAATAAAATCAAGTTTGTTGTATTTATTTATTAATAGTTCAATCTTTTCTTCCATGTCTGGTATAATAATCACTATATTAATGTGATAAACCTAATGCAAGTGTCGTCAGATTGAGCGTGCATGTTTATGATGACGAATGAGAGTGTTGGGGTCATCAACTTATTGACATCGTGAATGCTAGATATGATCGCGAAATGCATGTAAAGAACACAATTCGGCATAACAACTAGAAAGAACACGATAGAAAGGTCCATAAAACATACAGATGTTTGAATAAGAGTTAAAATAACATTTTGTTAAGTGGAATAATGCCAGCGATTAAAATAATTTGGTTTTTATTGAAGGTAAATTCAGCTAGGCTCTAGCGCGGTATACCACGTTGCTGCTAGAATAGAGAGGGGGTACTGTAGACAGACTAGTACACTTTACATTGTGCATAAAATGTTTATTCAAAGTAATCTGTACTGTTTGTACACTTGCAAAAATGTTCAGAATTGTGAGCGACCTCTTATTTACTGTACATAGAAATTATAAGGAAATAAGGTAAAATTCAAATTAGTATATAGTAGTCAGAGGTTAATAAGTTATTGTGTGGTATAGATAGTGTTCAGGAAGTGGTCCTTACAGTCACGATGGATGCACAAGTCTTCTGAACAGTTCAACTGGTAATATCCAATATTGTGGATGCCAAGCCTTCCTGTCTATATGTGCAAATACACACGTTTCGGGAATGAAATTATGTCTATTTACAGAAGTCCAGTGGGGCTCTACTATTAATGCTTCAGTAGTAAGAGGCAGTACCGTTTCGCCAATGGCAGCCTCTAACAGATAATATGCTAACAACTTTCAACACTTCCTCCTATAGCGACAATTTTAATGAGATGTACAAAAACCAAACAAAATATTGTGTTGCATATGGTACATTTGTACTGGCAATACAGTACACGTGTTGATTTAAAAATGCAAGTTATATTTTGGTTGAATTTAATTCTAAAGGAAGTGCATTCATAATTATTTTCATTTTAAATAGAATTGATTTTATCTATTAAAAAGGGTTTGTTTTCACTTTATGAATTTACGGGCCAGGAGTTATGATTAGAAAATTTGTTTCTGGAGCTCCTTCCCTTGCCCTGGATGGATGCCCTGGATACTTGTGATATCCCTGCTGCTGCTGCTCATATCACATGCATCCACTTTGGATTATGTCCATGACCCACCCCCTCCCCTCCCCCCCCCCCCCCTCCCTCACGATAGATACTGTAGGTCCATAAAACATACAGATGTTTGAATTTGAGTTAAAATAACATTTTGTTAAGTGGAATAATGCCAGCGATTAAAATAATTTGGTTTTTATTGAAGGTAAATTCAGCTAGGCTCTAGCGCGGTATACCACGTTGCTGCTAGAATAGAGAGGGGGTACTGTAGACAGACTAGTACACTTTACATTGTGCATAAAATGTTTATTCAAAGTAATCTGTACTGTTTGTACACTTGCAAAAATGTTCAGAATTGTGAGCGACCTCTTATTTACTGTACATAGAAATTATAAGGAAATAAGGTAAAATTCAAATTAGTATATAGTAGTCAGAGGTTAATAAGTTATTGTGTGGTATAGATAGTGTTCAGGAAGTGGTCCTTACAGTCACGATGGATGCACAAGTCTTCTGAACAGTTCAACTGGTAATATCCAATATTGTGGATGCCAAGCCTTCCTGTCTATATGTGCAGATACACACGTTTCGGGAATGAAATTATGTCTATTTACAGAAGTCCAGTGGGGCTCTACTATTAATGCTTCAGTAGTAAGAGGCAGTACCGTTTCGCCAATGGCAGCCTCTAACAGATAATATGCTAACAACTTTCAACACTTCCTCCTATAGCGACAATTTTAATGAGATGTACAAAAACCAAACAAAATATTGTGTTGCATATGGTACATTTGTACTGGCAATACAGTACACGTGTTGATTTAAAAATGCAAGTTATATTTTGGTTGAATTTAATTCTAAAGGAAGTGCATTCATAATTATTTTCATTTTAAATAGAATTGATTTTATCTATTAAAAAGGGTTTGTTTTCACTTTATGAATTTACGGGCCAGGAGTTATGATTAGAAAATTTGTTTCTGGAGCTCCTTCCCTTGCCCTGGATGGATGCCCTGGATACTTGTGATATCCCTGCTGCTGCTGCTCATATCACATGCATCCACTTTGGATTATGTCCATGACCCACCCCCTCCCCTCCTCCCTCCCTCCATCCCTCCTCCTCGCAGATGACTATGCCTTTGGATACTACACTTCCCTTTGTGGCTATATGGACCCTGATTACTATAGTCCTAAATCACTGTTCCTGGATATATACTACCCTGGTAAAAATGAGCAATGTACCGAGACGCGTAAACTGCCCCTGGATGCTAAATGATCCAAACTGTTTATTGTACATCACATTGGATACCCCCAGCCCCTTTCATTTCACCGACACTTAATCCTCCACATTAGAGAGTATATTGGGTATTAATTTTCTGACAAAAAAATATTTTAAAAATATTAATAATTTCAATCCCTGACAATAATGTATCATTAGTGTTATGCAAACTTGGGAACATTTTTCTCTATAAAAGATATATTTTCAATGTGTTTTAAAAAAATTTATAAACATTAATTGTTCAACCTTTCTATTGTTTGAAATTAGATCGATAAGTTTATGATAAATTATTCTGCATTCTGACTATTGATTCAAATAATCACAGGACTTGTTTTTTTGCTTCGTGCTGATTATGTGCAGACAATAAAAGCATATGGGAATCCTGTATTGCCGTTAACGCAGTATGTCAGAGTTCAAACGTATCTAGTGAGTAGTCGGCAACTAATGGTGCGTAATATTAGTTAGAATCTCTGCATAATGTTTTAATGTTGAGTAGCTAGAGTACAGTTTAACACTTAATAGTCAGACACCCCTGTGTTTAGTCAGATTTGATGCCAATGGCTTAATTTTGCGGGAAGTTTTTACCAAATTTATTAAATACACACTGTAGTCAATAATTTAAATTTGCTTTAATTTTTTTATTTATGAAAACCCATTAAATAATTCCTGAAGAAGCCATGTACAGTAGTCATTATGGCTAGTGGCTAATAATTAGCCTCTCCCTTAACTAGATCATGACTAGACTTAATAGAAACATACAGATATTTAATTATTATTTGTTTTTATATTATTATTATTGTTACTACAGTATGTCTTATGTTAAATGGCTATTATTTTAATGTATGTATTATTGATATTATTTTTTATTTTAAAATAGTATTGTTTTTATTATTGTAATATTATTCATTTTGTATGGAGTGGAACTATACTGTAGCTTGGTGGTTAAGATGCTGGGCTTCTAATCCTATGCAATGTCCTTCATTCTTAATCCTAATCATTGGACTTAGTTTACTGTATAGACTGTCAGTCCATGGTGTAATCTGTCTTGTCATTGAAATTGTACTTGATGTTGGGTGGGAAAGAAATACAAAAGGTAATGTTAATTGTTTGCTATATGCCTATTCATTAATATTAATAGTAGTATTTCATTTTTAATAGGATATTACTGTAGTCAGCTACCATAGGATAGAATATTATTGACTTGGTTTAGGGTGTTAGTATTAATTAATAATTAACTCTAAAATCTAAAATATTATTAAATATTATTTAAATTGTAGATAAAGAAGTATATGCCTTAAGTTTTTAAATTCTAATATTTTATAAAAAATATAAATTTTGTTGTTTTCTATTGAAGGATTTTGTGAATCACAGACAGAATTTCTTCAATTATTGACTGAAGTTCAAATCGTGACATTTTTCTAATATTAGACTTTGTGTCTGCGTTAAGGCCAAGCAAAAAAATATATTGGTTTCTCAATCCTGAATTCATTCTTGTTGCTCTTGGAGTTTTTAAAAAAAATGTTTATGTTTAAATAATTTTTCATTTTTTAACATTAATTTCATCTGCTTTACCCTGTGAAGATGAGATTTGATGTTGCCATAACAACTGGATCTAAAGCTTACTGTATAAAAAGGGCCCTCCATTTATTACATTTATCAAATAGTTTGCTAATAAACTATATTTCGACTTGGCTTCATTTGTTCTTGTAATAAATTTTCTAAATTGGAAAGAAACAAGAAAATCATTTTTTATTGAAAGTATGATATTTATTTACCTTATCTTTTGTTTACTTGACATAACGCTTAGAGACCATGTTTATTTGCGCCTTATAAATCAACCTGTTATTATTTTTTATAGCCTAATAAGAATGCAATTTAACATTATGATACTGCAGCCAAGCTCTGAGCTAACTGGTAGTAACTGACTGTTTACAATACATAGTGGTCCAAGGTTTAAAAGGATTCCAACATGAATTGATAAATGTAATAAACTAAACTGGCAATGTGAATATAATTCAAAGTAGAGGCATCACATTAGTGTGTCATTAACATATACTTTACTACTGTATAAAGGGATTACTCCTTCAATTTCAATGGTTTGAATTGATTTGATTGTGTCTGTGATTGGAGTGCACAATGCCAACCCTTTGCATCATTAATTGGATTAACTTACTAGCTTTGTTCATAGCTAATTTTCAGCTTAAAAGCTCACATGAGTTTGCAATATGTTTTGTATATGAATCTTTTTTATCAAAGGGATAATGTCATGTGTTGATATTCCT
>NW_022705477.1:207358-352680 GCF_011630105.1 Anneissia japonica
TTAAACCTTTCTATTGTTTGAAATTAGATCGATAAGTTTATGATAAATTATTCTGCATTCTGACTATTGATTCAAATAATCACAGAACTTGTTTTTTGCTTCGTGCTGATTATGTGCAGACGATAAAAGCATATGGGAATCCTGTATTGCTGTTAACGCAGTATGTCAGAGTTCAAACGTATCTAGTGAGTAGTCGGCAACTAATGGTGCGTAATATTAGTTAGAATCTCTGCATAATGTTTTAATGTTGAGTAGCTAGAGTACAGTTTAACACTGTTAATAGTCAGACACCCCTGTGTTTAGTCAGATTTGATGCCAATGGCTTAATTTTGCGGGAAATTTTTACCAAATTTATTAAATTCACACTGGAGTCAATAATTTAAATTTGCTTTAATTTTTTTATTTATGAAAACCCATTAAATAATACCTGAAGAAGCCATGTACAGTAGTCATTATGGCTAGTGGCTAATAATTAGCCTCTCCCTTAACTAGACCATAACTAAACTTAATAGAAACATACAGATATTTAATTATTATTTGTTTTTATATTATTATTATTGTTACTACAGTATGTCTTATGTTAAATGGCTATTATTCTAATGTATGTATTATTGATATTATTTTTTATTTTAAAATAGTATTGTTTTTATTATTGTAATATTCATTTTGTATGGAGTGGAATTCTATACTGTAGCTTGGTGGTTAAGATGGTGGGCTTCTAATCCTTTGCAATGTCCTTCAATCTTAATCCTAATCATTGGACTTAGTTTACTGTATAGACTGTCAGTCCATGGTGTAATCTGTCTTGTCATTGAAATTGTACTTGATGTCGGATGGGAAAGATATACAAAAGGTAATGTTAATTGTTTGCTATAGGCCTATTCATTAATATTAATAGTAGTATTTCATTATTAATAGGATATTACTGTAGTCAGCTACAATAGGATAGAATATTATTGACTTTGTTTAGGGTCTTAGTATTAAATGATAATTAACTCTAAAATTTAAAATAGTATTAAATATTATTTAAATTGTAGATAAAGAAGTATATGCCTTAAGTTTTTAAATTCTAATATTTTATAAAAAATATAAATTTTGTTGTTTTCTATGGAAGGATTTTGTGAATCACAGACAGAATTTCTTCAATTATTGACTAAAGTTCAAATCGTGACATTTTTCTAATATTAGACTTTGTGTCTGCGTTAAGGCCAAGCAAAAAAATATATTGGTTTCTCAATCCTGTATAATTCATTCTTGTTGCCTCTTGAAGTTTTTAAAAAAAATTTTATGTTCAAATAATTTTTCATTTTTTAACATTAATATCATCTGCTTTCCTGTGAAGATCAGATTTGATGTTGCCATAACAACTGGGTCAAAAGCTTACTGTATAAAAAGGGCCCTCCATTTATCACATTTATCAAATAGTTTGCTAAGAAACTATATTTCGACTTGGCTTCACTTGTTCTTGTAATAAATTTTCTAAATTGGAAGGAAACAAGAAAATCATATTTTTTATTGAAAGTATAATAATATTTATTTACCTTATCTTTTGTTTACTTGACATAAAGCTTAGAGACCATGTTTATTTGCACCTTATAAATCAACCTGTTATTATTTTTTATAGCCTAATAAGAATGCAATTTAACATTAACAATAATGATACTGCAGCCTACCTCTGAGCTAACTGGTAGTAACTGACTGTTTTACAAACGCCTCTGGAAACCATTTTCCATGATCGGTTTCTTAAAAAGGCAGAGGCTATTATGGGCGACCAAATTCTTCCTGCCTCAAACCTATTCCAATTGATGCGCAGTGGTCGACGTTTTCGTTCATTGAAAGCCACTAAGGCTAGATTCAGGAATAGTTTCTTTCCTAGAGCAATTAGGGCTCTAAATTGTAGGTAAATGTTCCATACTTTTGCACATTGTTTCTTTGTTTGTGTTTGTTCTGCCTTTTGGAATGTGTTTTTACCACAGAGCAAAACAAATTTCTATGTTCTCCTGAACAATGACAATAAATATGATTGATTTACAATACATAGTGGTCCAAGGTTTGAAAGGATTCCAACATGAATTGATAAATGTAATAAACTAAACTGGCAATGTGAATATAGTTCAAAGTAGAGGCATCACATTAGTGTGTCATTAACATATACTTTACTACTGTATGAAGGGATTACTCCTTCAATTTCAATGGTTTGAATTGATTTGATTGTGTCTGTGATTGGAGTGCACAATGCCAACCCTTTGCATCATTAATTGGATTAACTTACTAGCTTTGTTCATAGCTAATTTTCAGCTTAAAAGCTCACATGAGTTTGCAATATGTTTTGTATATGAATCTTTTTTATCAAAGGGATAATGTCATGTGTTGATATTCCTTGTTATTTTTTCATTCACCCATTTCCTTTATTCTTCCTTTCTTATCTTCTCTTCCTGGTTTCTCCCATCAGTTTCCCCATTGAATGATGGTATTGTAGTTTATGTCTGGTTTAGACAGATAGCAATGGGAAAGTTGTTTCATTTGGATGGGTACTGGGTGAGGTATAGATAGATTGAGCTTAGCACTGTTAGTAGTACAATAGTCGAATGAGTAAAATGGGACCTAATGACATGAGGTAATTTTAAATAGGCTGCCATAGGATTGATTGTACTATTGTCAGAATTCATAATGCATCATTTCTTGGGGCTTGCAGTGCTTAGAATTATTGAGTACCAAGAATTTCAGGCAAAGTTGTTTGGGGCAGACGTGGGATTAGACAGTCTTCAGTAGTTCAGGGAAAGGTACTGTAGGGCCCTTCAGGAAAGATTATTGTATGCATTTATAAGCCAAGCAAAGGCAGAACAAAGTGGTAAATTAGTGGAGTTCCTGTTGTAATTCAAAGTCAACATGCTATCGGAAACCAACTATGAAGTCTGTTCACTGAGGAACTGAGCAAACTAGACTATGATAAATCACGTTGATAACAATAATAATAACCAATCATAAGTTCTGACCACACTATCAACTTTACATGACAAATTTGTGGAATTGACCATATATGGTATGGGTATGCTGATGTCATAACATACACATAGATATGATGATGTCATAACATACTGTACACATAGTTATGATGATGTTATAACATACGCATGTATAGGCGATTCACAGGTATTGTCCATTATTAAATTTGATAATTCTCGGTACGCTTAAGTTTGATCATTTAATCATCAGTTCGTCTGTCCCCTCGGGTGGGGGGGAGTTCGGCTTGACACTGCATTCCACCCTCCCCTGTCACCAACTCTGCTTACATCAACCACTGTACTGTTATCTCTGACAAATCTGTCAGTCGCTTTCTATTATGTTAATTTAAGTAGATTCACCTTTGAAGGGTCTTGTTATTTCAGCTTGTTACATATTACTGGCTCATTTCATAATGATTCATATTAAATCTCAATTTGAATCAACTCATTCTCGTTAGCAATTTAACGCTCTAATTGATGCATCGCCTTTCATTAAACTCCCGTCTCTAGTTAATCATAGTCTTTCAATTATCATATTTTAATATAAGCATATGCTTTTTCAGTACTTCTTCAAAATACAGTACTTTCCTACCATTAATAATAGGTTTTCATTATTTATTAAATATTAATAAGAAACTGTCTTAAACTTACACAACAAGCGAATTTGTACCATTTGAGTTAGGTCAATCTTAGATATTGTTGATGAAAATTAAAATGACCATGCAACACATTCATATCAAACTAATTAGCCAATAACTATTATTACAAAATATTTATATTAATTCCGTCTGGTTATTAAGACATCCGGTATTTTTCAAAAAACATTTATCTATTTAACAAGGCATAAAGATCAGAAAGGCTCCCTGGGATAGCAAGGATTATTAACGTTTGCATTTGGAATTAGAGTTGATAAGATAAAGACAGGTTTTCTGGCATTGCTCACAGACTTGTGAGTCATATGTTACTTAGTAACAGGAAGTGTGGTGGGCCTTTCATGTGTAGTCCATTCACTGCACTTGACCTACCTGCTAAAAGGTCAACACAATCTCAATCCCGCTGACTACACACCATGTGGTGTCTTTTGTTGATTTTTCGGCAGCCTACTTGCCTACTAATGAACGAACGAACACTTGATGAAGTGTGAGTAAGCCTGATAGTGTTCAGAAATAGAAGGGCGCCTCTTGTAATGAGTGCGCCACTGACTTGGAAGTAATTTCTTTATTATCGTTGTGGTTTATGAATACAAGAGTACTGTGGCACCTTCAGTGGACAATTAATGTTTTGCAAATGTAATACTGCTCAGGTGGTTAGCCCCAGGGGGTGTCCCCAGGATGGTAGGCTCAGGCGGTTGTTATTATTGAGTCCTTTTGATACATTCATTGCCACTCATTAGCAATACCATAATGGATTTCATTGTCCTTCCAATATTGCTTCTTATAACTTGATTTGAATTTCTCGCCTTCAAACAATAATGAAATATGGAGAATACAAGGAATACATAAATTTCTAGTTTGTGTTGTTCCTGAGTTGTTACTGTTTTGTTGTGTTGTTGCTATGTTCTGTTGCTGTTGTTTATTTTGCGGTTGTTGTCATTGTCATTTGTTAATTGTTGCTATTTATTTGTGTTGGTGGTATTGTTGTTCCTCTTGTCTTTGTTACTGCTATTGTTGTTGCAACTGCTGCTGTTCCACTTGATGTCATAGAAAGGGATAGCATTGACAAGTCATAAAATTGAGAAACCAGTTGATTATTTGACATTATTGTGGAATGTACAGACGTGATGCTTGGCAAGTTTACTAATGATACCTGTTGAGAAGTGCCATAATAAATTGCGTCTAATCATGACTGAACATATCACCATAGCAACAGCTTCAAATCTAATGTTTCAATCAAACTGATCATCTGTTTGATATTGTCCCTCCTAAGATCTCATGACCAAAACAAGTATACTGTAAATACATGAATAGTACTAATTAGGTCCAGAAAGAGGATTTTATTGAAATTTATTAAGATTAAATGTATATATGGCTGAAATTTAAATAAATAAAAAAGTCATAATTATAATTTCATAGCAAAAGTTTTGAATTAGTATACTGTTCGTTAAATATCATTAACAATACTGATATTAACTGGAGTTACAGATAATATAAGATATGAAAATAATGATAAATGAAAGTTAAGGTAAACTATCCAAAAAAAAATCGTTATAAAGCGTTAGGTGAGAATTTTTTATTTCTTATTTAGCAAATAGTTTTGCCAAAAATATTCAGACGGAGGAGAATTGGTGAATGTAAACAGTGTAGTAATGGGATGGTTAAATGCTTCAAATTTATATAATTAGGAAGAAATACATATCTTATCTTTGAAGATTTCAAGACAGCGGAGGGCGTACTAAAATTGAAGAAAATCTTTAAAAATTTTTCTGAAATTTCCGTTTTTTGTTGCAGCGGGTGCGCTATTTAATAGGCCAAAAATAAAATTTTATTTTTATATGAAATCATCAATATTTGCATGCGGCGAGTTCGCTAAATAAGGTATAAAAAATGTTTTGCCTTAATCTTCTTTTTCTTCTGAATTTAGCGCCAACTTCGAAAAAATGGCTTCAGCGCGAGCTTCATCTGTTCTAGATTATTCTGTCATTTCACTATAAGTGTGTCCTGAAATGAAATGGTTATTATTAATGCTATGGGATAGATTCACTCAAGCAATTAGAATTCTTAAAATGCATGATCATTTCATATGCGCCATGTAAACCGAATACAGCCAATGCTGTGTGTTTGATCGACCCACTTCTAAATGCATACAGTAGCAATGTGTAGGTTCATAATTTGATGTTATGTCGGTAGGTCATTTTACGTAGACATATCCTGTTCTTTTCTATTTTGGTCTTGTATTAACAATTCTTCCAATGTGTTGCACCAACACAAAAGGTATATTTAAATTGTAATGTACACTAAATACAATATATAGGTCGTGTTTTTTTATACAGATACTATGTGAACAATTAAATTTGATAATTGGGCCATGGGCTATCATACATGACATTGCGTGTCATTCAATAATGAATATTCATTAATATGCTAATGAACCAACTCTACTTTCATAAACAAGATGTAATATAGATCATCAGTTTGGTTTATATTGTCATTATCAATTATAAAGCAGAAATTGGATATGCTTTGCGGTATATACCGTTAAGGATTTCCAATAGATCATCACGTCTTGCTCCAACTATTTCTAATATAATGGTAAATTGTTGTCGGTAATATCAGAATTTCTGCAAGTCATTGATTTCTCACAAGTATTTTTACTGATATTGATCCACCCTGTGTTCTTATATTTATCAGTGTTGCACTATTTGCAGGGTTTAATATTTAACATTTATATTCCAATTTCCTCAGCATCATTAGTATAGACACTGTAATTTATTGAAAAATCTTACCATGAGAGTGTAGGTTGTTATGAAAGGTGCCCTCTGTTGTCCAACATTGGGTTTAGGAATATCACAGCTGCAGTTAATGATATGCATGGTTTATATTAAATCAACTGTGTGTAGCCTACAGTGTATGAAATTAACTATTTCTATATGTAATGTAGGATAAAATAAAGTAATGTGAGATGTTCTGAACTGGTTGTAGTCATTGGATTGTGACTTCAATTATTGTGAATCATTGATTTAAGTTGGGAACCCTGAGGAAAAAACAAACATCAATTGTACTTTTAAATATTGGTAAACAATATTGGTAATATTATTTAGTGATTGACATTGTTGAATTATCATAAGCATTGTTGATGTTATGGAATTTTGTATTAAAAATACATACTTAGCAAATAAAACTAGAAAAAAATTATTGTTTTTGACTACTGTAGGTACTAAAGGTAATGGTTGTCATAATTCTTTTAAAAATACCTATTTTCACAATGGAATGATCTATTCTGCTCTATATTTTTGTGCATAGTAGCCTAATCCTTTTGAATCTCAGGCTAAATTCTTGTCTTTCTTACATAAAAAATATGAACATAATAATCATAGAAATTTACTATTTTAAAACTGTCTTTATGTAAATTTTTTTTTTAATTTTGCATGAATTAACATACTAATTTTATTCATATAATTTGAACTAGAAATTTCCAGTGTAGAATGTTGATATTTTACTTATCTGCACAGTCAAATGTAAACAAAATATTCTTTAAATTATTTTAATTTTTATAATGTTTTCTATTTAATATAATTTATCTGACCAAACTTTTTGATTACTTTGCTGTTGCCTAGGCTTTAGAAAATGTCACTCTTGTCATGCATTGAACAACCATTGTTTACAAAAAACAATTTGATAAGAATGTCAAAATCTTCTAATTGAATAAGTAATTGCTTAAAGGATAGCATCCTGCCATTTAGATCATTTTAGAATCATTTTAACCAAGTTATTTATCTCCATTAATAGTTTGCTAACCCATTGCCTCAGACAAGCCATCAGATCTAGCAAAAAGCATTGAAATAGGACGTACATGCTTAAATATGCCATCTGTAGTGAAGCATTGCTATTACTTTGAGGTATTTTTCAGATGGCGCTGTAGTTAATCTGTTGCCTGTCTTTAAACTGCACACCATGAATGATTGCGTATCTACATTTGCTTGTCAGTTGGGGAATGTGGATCAATACATTGTGGAATACAGTCAATATATAATAATTAAACCATCCGTTGAATCTACCATCCATAAATTTGTACATCATAATTTTAAGATCTCATGATATAGATTTTGTATTAAAATTATGCAATGCTTCATTCATGTTGCTTTTGTTGGCGCATAATTCCGATTCTTTTCAAGTCAAAATTGTGACAAAGAAGCCAAAGATATTCTGTAGGACAAAGAAGATCATAATGGTAGGTAGTCCCTGGGCTGATGATATGGGATGACGATCTGTGATGAGGGTGGCTGGCAGTATACAATGTAGGAATTCCTCTATATGGTATAAGTGTAGTAGGGCCTATGGTAAGGCTGGTTTGGTAACCTATGATACTGTAAGAGTGCCAATCTTCATTTGGTCTGGCATTCTTATCTGTGATGGGTTGCAGTATGTGATAGAGGTTGCATTCACCTGTAAAGGACTGCCGTCTAACATAAAGGTAGCAGTGTATGATAGGAGTGGTACAGTAGGCCTTGATATGGGTACCTGTGATACGGGTGGTAGTAGTGTACTGTACTAAAGTTGTGAGAGTATGTATGGAGGTGGCCGTCTACAGTGGCAAGGTCATGGCAGCCTCTGGTAGTACTGGGAGTCTAAGATTCTGGTGGTAATCTTAGATAGGTGTGGCAAGCTACAATAGTGTGGCAGTCCAATATTATTAATAGGACTGGTACAATAGCTTACGATATGTGTAGTGCTGTACGTACAGTAGTTTTGATTGGGGTGGTAGGGAGCCATAGGCTTAGCCAGAGAGCCGTCCGGCCGTCTTTGGGACGGCCTACAATTATTTAGGATGGCCACTTTTACTGTGACAGCTTAGGTGGCTTTAGCATAATCAGCTCTGCCTAGCCTAATTGGGACTGGTCTGCCTGTAGCAAATTCTTTATATTCTCAAATCTATCGAATGTTACATTAAACTAAAGCTAAATCATATTTACATTTGATAAAAACAACATTTATTGATTGAATGTACGTTGTTTTCGTACCTATATTCAGTGAGAATTTCCAAAGATGGGCGTGGCCTGCCCATCAGCTGAGTGCCACGCCCACTGGCTTCCATTTTGGACGGCCTATTTCGTTGTTCTGCCTAAACCTCTGTAGGGAGCCTAAGATAGATGTGGCAATCCATGGTAAAAGCTACCGTCTATGATAGTGGTGGCAGTGTACTAAGGCAGTCTACTAGGTAATCTGTTGGTAGTATGATAGGGATAGTTTTGTAGTCAGACATAATGAATATGGTAGTCAAAGATTATAGTATTTGGAAGATGATGTTTATTTTCTCTTCTCTGCATCATTTACTATTCACCTGATTGGCATTTAAAGTTTACAGGTTCACTTATATTTCGACACATACCACGCTCACACTATATTCTAAGCTATGCTAACATGTGTGTAAGATCGAATGGAGTTAACACAAAATCAATGCGATATAGTTAGTGCACTGAGGTGTAATGGAATTCATATTGAGTCACCATTAGCCATTTATAAACACTTGGCCAATTATAACACCTGTCCTAGCATAGAATCATATCATTTTTGTTTAATCTGGTTCACATACAATATCACTTCTGAAAATTAAAACTTGGAAAAAAAAATTAACAGAGGACTGAATTCATAATTTGTCTATATTAGTCACCATTTCCATTTTTAATAAATTTTGCAATTAAATTCACTTAAAACGTAGTTTTACGAGGACGATGAATGAGCTGAATGTTTGTCTAAACACTTATTGTTGCTGCCACTGATCAATCTCCCAGGGGTTCCCTTAGTCCTTGTCTAGGTACTCATGCTTTGGAAAAAGAGTTTAATGTTTTGCAATGCAAAGATCTTTTTCCATGAAATAATATATTAAAATCTTAGCCAAAAATTATAAACAGAATTTTACACAACAAATATTAATCTAGTAATCTCAAAGTGATACACATTATCAAGGACACAGTTTTTTTTTCACTTTGTATTATCATTACTAAAGAATAACAATAGCCACTTAAATGAAAACCACAATAATAGTTAAAAAGGACATAACCACAGACTCAGCATATATTATTAAGAGGAAGTCCTAACACAAAATACATTTTGCAAAGAATACTGTATTTTCAAAACTCGGGTCACATGAGGAAAGCACACGTGTAAGTAATACTTTTCTATTCTTTAATACTCTTTAAATCAGATTTTATGTTTTTTAGTAAAATAAATTATAAATATACGACTTTTTTTTATGACTGATAGTATATCGTCAATTAATTACCCACTAAAGCCCTATTCCAGTGGTTATGCCAAATAACAAAAATTCCTTGTTTCCAGTCCTATCCCTCACCATTTTTTGGGCCTGCATCAATTTTTTTTTTTTTTTTTTAATTTTGGGGTTTTTTAACATCAAAAATGCAAAATTTCAATTGCTGACACTTTTATAGATTACTGAGCATTTTTAAACACAAAGACCATCATAAAAGCAAGAGAAACAATGATAAAACTATTGACAAATTGTTTACAATACATTTTGCTACGCAGAGAACATTCGTTGGCATATTTTGACCAACTGTGAAAAATAATAAATATCAAATAATAAGTGCCTCCCTCACCAACTTTTTGAAAAACCCAGGACAGGAAACAAGGATTTTTTGGCCATATGTGTTTCACTATGTATAGTTGATAAAACAGTAGGCTTAAAAACTATATCTTCATTCCTTTTTACTACACCTTGGGAGCAGCACATTTGACATTCAAAATTTGGAATTTTTTTTGTTTTTTTATGTTTAAATTTGATACTTTTGTTTTTAAAAGAAATAAACAAAAAATTTTAAAAATAGCAAATACCAAAGATAATTCAAATTTAAATCTCTTGAAGACTTAAATTTTCTATGATTTCATCTGATTATTAACATAGCTAGTATGATTATGCAAATTACACATTCCTTGACTATTAATACACACAAATTTGAGAAAATATTGTTGGACCGTAGAACAATTGTTGTTTATCTTCTGTGTGAATACACAAAATTTGGTTGGCTGGATGATAATCTTGGTATGAAGAAGCCTTTCTTTGATGGCAGCTATGTGTGGGATTTGGCTTTGTTGTGGCCAGCATTAGGATGATCCGTTACTAGTGTACTCTGCTTGTTCTGTATTAAGCTTAGTGAGTAAGAGACACGTTGAATACTATTTCATCATACCAGTACACGTAACCACATCGTTTTTACCAACTGGGAATAATTCAAAAGGTATAGTAGTATAATACTGTTATATATTTTGATTAGAAATCTATATTTTTTTAAGTGGTTTTGTGTACAGTAGTTTGAGGCTATATCTTCTCTGAGTTTGGGAAATGTTCTTTAACTATGTCTCCCTTCAATTAATGACCACTTTTGGGACCAGTGTTTCAGTATGGTCTTTAATTGGAATAAAAAAGATAAAAAATGTTTTCTAACTTGGGACCACAAAAATGTGATCTTTAGTTAGATGTGGTCTTCAATTGGAGGGGTCTTTAATTAGAGTGAGACCTGTAATAGGAAGCACAATATTATTATATCAAAAATATTTGATGCTATTCCAATTCTCATAATATCAACATTTGAAATATTATAGTATAGTACATTTACAAGTTAACATATTCATACCAATATGTGTTAGGCTAAGAGATTCCTATTTAGCATTGCTAAAACCTTAGTAAAAGCTGAGTTGATTTTCACACGGATTCCATAGCATTAAAAGCTGAAAAGAATATTACTGTAGAATGAGTATTTAAAGCACATTTGTTTTTTGGACAGTTATCCACTGCCTATCCTTGCCATTTACTTCTTAAAAATATCATTTGTTAAAAAAAAAAATCCAGAAATTATTTTTCCCAATGGTTTTAAATGGAGCACAATTTTTTAACTACTTTTTACTACTGTATTAGACTTTAGATTTTTGTAGTAATAAATTTGTCAGTTTTCAAATCAATTTTCTACTATGTCAGTAACAATAATGATGTCAATGACCAAATGAAGCATTTAATATTATTCTGTGTTCTACACCCAAGGAAATGCTCTGGTCAGGGTCACTGATTTTATTTAACTATTATTTAAAATAGATTTTTGTTTGATGTAATGTTTTAAATACTTTGTATTCTCAGCACCTTAACTGAATATTAATTAAAATCCGTTTGAAGTATTTGCAATAGATAAATATTTGCATAGGGCTAGGATCCTTGTTTCTGTGTTGGATCATGGCTACAGTAGGTGACCATTGTCAAGGCTACACTACTCCATTGGCATTGTAAAAACCATAAGAATTCAAAAACCAGCTAATTGTGATACATCCCATAATCATTGTAGCCCTATAATACGTAAGGGCTGGGTTGTAGAATTAGCTATCTCTGAAATAAGATACCAAGGTGTTATAATTAAAATTATTGGATTTTTATTCCATAGTGATTATCTTAAAGCCATATTTTGTGTCAGCCATTGTTACTTTTCGTGAATTTTCTGAGTTGCTTTTAAATTGATGCCTACAGTTATTTGTCAGCCATTCACTTTAGACATGGTTCAAGAATGCTACAGTTGACTTTACCAGCTATATTGATACCTTCTTATTGTGTTTTAGTAACCTTCATGGCTTGTTTGGCAAGCTTACAAAACCCACTCATCAATATTAAACATACAGTATATTAGACATGTAACCAACCTTGTCCTCTTTTAACTGGCAGAGCAAATGCTTTAATTCTTTCTATTGTGTTCTGTATTGTTTAAGCCAATATGTTGAGTTCCTTCTGTTCTCTTATTAATCGTCAATAGAGCAATCTTTGACCTAATCCAAAACAGGTACTTATATAAAAGGATTTTAATATATGAGTTGTTTATATCTGGAATTACAGCTGTAATCAACACTCCACACTCTGTATTATTAATACAGTAGGAATTATTGAAGTTTAACATTTTATAGAAGTGCAAAAATTCATTAATTATCAACCATCAACAATAGTATCACTAGGAATTTTTTAAAGGTATGTACATTTGTTATTATTGTGACAGGTATTCAGTTTGGATACTTGAATTACATGATTTTTTTGTGAGTTCCTAATAATCCAAGACCATCCTCTGTAGAGATGGCCAATGAATATATTCAGTATTTATTGTGGAAGCAATAACTAACAGACCATATGGCCATATTACAGAATGACAATCCAAACTGGAAATCCACCTGTCTGTCAGAAATAGGATCAAAGGTTAACAAAATTTTATGGATTGGGGAAAAGAAAATATATATATAGACCCAATTTGATGGAGATTATATCCTATAGCAGTAAAACAGAAGTCCTATTTCACTTCCTAAGAGGGGAGGGATTTGTGATATTGGGGGAATGCTCAGATCAGCAGCTGGTGTAAAGAGTCAAAGCTTTTAAACAATTTAGTATTAGCTAATTGAGCAATGACTATGGAAAATAACTAATTTGTCTGATTATAGTATAAGTAAACAAATTTAGCCTACCTGTATGAAGTTGGTTTATATTGAAATTGATTTATTTACTTACTATATTTGTCACTTATTACAGAAATCTGGTTTATACTGGCATAATAAATGATATGAATATAAATAATTTAATAATAAAATAATATTAATAATTGAAGAGTTTTTTTTTTGTCAAGAAAATGGACACTTACAGAACCACTAATTTCACAATTAAGAAATTCCTTTGTCAGATGAACTTAATATTAATTATGCAAGTCTTCTAATTATTGATTTAGTATTGACTGGATATCTTAGATAACTGACAGTCTTAACACCTTATTATACAATGTTGATACTCTATGTAACTTCCTTATTTTTGAATTTCTTTTATTCAAAGATACATGTAATATTTAAGACTTTAAAAATAAAATTCAATATTTGTTAAGGTCTGTCCAGATTATGAAATTTTATTTGACAAAAAACTGGTATATACCCATATAGTCATGATTTACCTGTATACAGTATGGTCCTTTTATGTTAATCATGACCATATTAAGGCATGTCACATGTTTTTGTCAGATCGCATTTAATAGTTTGGACAGGGCTTTATTTTAGTTGCTTTCCAATTAAATCTAAGTTGTAGAGCCACCAGGCGGTAATTGAAGGGTCCTGGGTTGGAAGCTAATTGAGAAACATTCATGAAACATCTATATTCAACATCACTATTGAAATGTAGCCATGTTCTTGTAGGTTCTGTGGTATAGTACATAGCTAATGGTGATGTACACATTATTGCTTTCAGCATAATATGTAATAGGTCAGTTTTTACGTCACCAATGTAGCCATGTTACAGTATGGGCTACACTGTACATTCAGTTCACTAATTGTATTCACAATTTTAAAGTGTTATATGTTTACAGTAAGTCTACTATGCTCTTTTTATCACTCTATTGTGCTACTTGGTATTTCACCAACATTAAATAGAAAGATATGAAAAAGGATAAATAATATCATTAAGAATATACAGTAGATCCATATTATGGATGTTTTAGAGTTCATTGTTCATTCCAGAAGCCTTACTCTACCGTGACACTCGGTACCTCACCCGTGAAGCATCACATTGGCAGTGATCCTTGACTTAGTAATATTTTAGTCCGCTAGCTTACTGTAGGACTAGTAAGGCATTTCCTTGTTTACGCGCCTAATTCTATAAAATAAATCTTTTATTCTGTACAAATATAACATAAATGATCAAGATAAAATGTAGCCAAAAAATGTTTTTAAACAAATTTTGAACTGTTCAATCAGGATAATGCCATGTGCCTGATTATGACAGAACAATTTTGTTGAGTTTTATAGTTTAGCTATAGCTTTATACAACAAATATGGGAACACTATATTTTGTCTAAAATTCTGTGA
This sequence comes from Anneissia japonica, assembly GCF_011630105.1. Classification (NCBI taxonomy): domain Eukaryota; kingdom Metazoa; phylum Echinodermata; class Crinoidea; order Comatulida; family Comatulidae; genus Anneissia; species Anneissia japonica. The sequence continues at coordinate 221,904 of NW_022705477.1, forward strand.
CACTTGGTGGTTATCCTGGTAAATACTGCTACGTTGTACATAAGGCGAGACTTTTTTTTATTCCTTGTTTCGTGTACTTATTTTTTTAAAGATCATCGGAGGAGGGCAGAATAAAAATAAAAACAAATTTAGCAAATAGTTTTGCCAAAAATATACAGATGGAGTAGAAAATAAAAATAAAATTTTATTGGTGAATGTGAAATGGGATGGTTAAATGCTTCAAATTTATATAATTAGGAAGAAATATACATATTTTTATCTTTGGAGATTCCAAGGCAGCGGAGAGCTAATAAACATTTTTAAAAACTTTAATTTTTTCTGAAAATTCCATTTTTTGTGGCAGCAGGTGCGCTAATTGGCCAAAAATAAAATTTATTTTTATTTGAAATCATCAATATTTGCGTTCGGCGGGTTCACTAAACAAGGTATAAAAAAAATCTCGCCTAATGAGAATTAGTTTATAATGCATCATACACATACAGTATGTGTTATAAAGGGGATTACCACTTTACATTCCTTGTTCCATGTTCCTATATAAATAATATTATATTTGTGTTGTTTACTTATTAGTATTTTAGATTTTATTCAGAAAAAAACCACAAGTAAATTGGATCTAATGTCCAGATAATGTATTGTTTCATTAATTACCGGTTGTACTGATTTTGACTTCCATCTAATTAGTTGGCAAATAATTGTCAAATTGCTATCTAGATTAAACTCAAATGTCGTTGCTAGCAAGCGTTGTGATGAGTTGATTTGTTGCCTGGTTGAGCAAGCGCAATCCAGCTTTCTTCATTCAGTTCTCCCTCAAAGGCATAACAGGAAACAAGAAACCTGCAAGCCCTCAGCCAGCATTTCCTGTGCACTGAAGTAATACATGCAGAGAGTCTGGCCTGGTTCAATGTATTCTGCACCACATCCTCCTCAATCAGGCCTCACTAACCAACATTCTATCCTCCATCTAAATTCATGTTTTGTTGATAAAATAAATGGAATGGTCCAATTCTTGACTTTTCCTCGTACAAATCTGTTGCCAAGTCGAATATTAATTCATACATTTTTTGGGCTGTCACAGTTATTGATATTCACACACTGTTGAGCGCTTATAACCTTGATGAGTGTGGTAGATTGGTATTGACCAGTTGAGACCCGAGGAGTCATTCATCGTTCAGATATTTCTCAGTGTGTGTGTGTTGTTGTTTTCCCAAGCTAGGATATCACAAAAAAGCGAACATGTTAAAGAAAGCCTATGATTATGTGTGGGCAGGTAGGTAGAAGTATATTCATTCATACATCTTTTGCGCTACATTATTTGGTGTGCTTGATAATATATTTTTTTGCATTGTTGTATTCATCCATGAGGATGCTCATGGTGCAAGTGTAGTGTCAATGTTGGAATGAGATATTGACTGATGAGGATTTGACCACTAGATTCTACGCTATGACATCAGTACAATATTTGAAGCTACTACACTGTACACTTTCTATCGATCATGTCACCAATGATTTCTCAGTCTTGTTCTATGCTAACTGTACATTTTATACTTAGGATATTATAATTAGTATGCTAAAGGGGCTGATATGTTGAGCTACGTTAAAAATGTGAATTAAGTGCAATAGCAACCAATGGGAATGTAAAGGTTAATCTATCTTCAGAATTTTCATCCCTGAAAAAGTTAGACATAATAAGTTATTTAACTTTATTTTATAGTTTTAATTGTTTTATTTATATTTAGTTGTATTAATGTCCTTGAACAAATATTACACCAATACTAACGATGAGTTTTATGTAGCAGAAAAATATTATATAGAATGTAGGTTATGAGGCGTGATATACTGTATATAATTAGGTTGCCCATCAGACTGTGGTCACCACCCTGAGATATCATAGTTAAAGGTTAGATAACATGGGGTCATTGTTGATGATCTTCCACCCATGGATTCTTAGATGAATGTTCCAAAAATGGACTGACATGAGTTTCGTTTTTCTTTCTTTTGTGATTTTCTGATGTTCGGTGATCACTACTATAGTAAACAAACAAATTAGGCTTTCATGATCAACACTAACGCCTTATGGACTTAACAATATTTTAATTCGCGAGGTATTGAAAGTTTTACTGGTTGATTACCTGATTTTTGAGCTTTTCTTTGTGTGCACTCAAACAAAGCTGGATTCGTGCTACAATTATTATGCCTGATTACAAGTAAATGCGAAATATTCTAGGCTTTTGTGCCGCGTTTTTTGTCTGTTTGTGTCTACGATGTTTCAAGAAGATCTAATTTTCACAGTATTTTGATTAGTTGTTCATTGAAAAATTTTCTGTCCTAATAAATTATTCTGTTATTCATCTGAGAGGCCTGAGAAAGGTCACTGCTAATTTGCATATCAATCAATAAATATTTTAAATTATGCATTTAGGTAAATCAAAAGGATTATGATTTCATTTTTTTTTAAGGCTTCTTGACAAACTGCCAGTTGAAATATTGTGTGGGATTGTGGTTTGGTATTTAAGATGTTTGCCTTCTAATCTCTAGGTCTATGGTTCAAATCCTGAAAGCACAAGAATTTATTTCATAGACTAAAAACAACTACCTTCCCAAAGCTTCCTATTGAACTTCTCACCAACTTTTTACCACCCCATCCCAAAGTAGCGAATCATTGTTGGACAAGAATAAAATAAATAAAATAAAGGATTGTCTTTTATAATGAAGATGAATATATTTATTATAAATCACCTTCACCTCCCTTTAACATATTCATGTAAAGACCACTTCCAGGAAATCTGTCAGGCCTCTGTCCTCGTCCATCCATCACCAAAGGGTTAGGGGGATGTATTATTTTCCATTAATGTCATTTGACATGTGAATGAGGTGGTGCAATCTCTCATGGATTCTCATTATGACTGGGTTTGTACTATCTCTCATGGATTCTCATCATGACTGATATTGCAATGTACTGAATAATGGGGTATTGACCTGGACGTTGTTTTGATTGGGATGATATGTTATTCAATTCTTATGTGGTGTACTTTGGATGTTGTGTCGCCCTCTTGTGTAACCTATAGTACAAGAGGCATGAGGTGATTTCAGCCTGAAAATAACTAAAGATAAAATAAAATATATCTATATTGTTGTTGACAGATAAAGTATGGTACGTTGTAATATGTTGAAATATTTTATAACAGCAGCAGACAAATATAATTTATTGTATGAACATGAAGGCTGAAATAATTATCATAAAAATGGTCTATGAGACCCAATTATAACAAAATGGGACTATGTGTCATGCCGTATTGGTTATAGACAACATGCTGATACTAATAACAATAGGAGATTATGATCTCTAGTTATTACTGGCCTTCGGTAATAGTGAATTATGCAGATTATAATAAATACATGTGCTGCACTAATTGATTAGTTTTGGCCAGCATTGGAGAACTAAACTTAGTCCATGCAGAGGATCTATAATAGAAGTATTATAGTAGATGAATAATTATCATATTAATCATTGTTATTAGCAATTTAAATCCTGTTTTTAAAGTGATTATGTCATTGTCCAGTGTTCATTATATTTTATACATAATTTGTTTTCTTCAGATTTTTAAAGTGTACATAGTATTGGTTGTAGTTATCAGTTAAATGTTAAAGCTAGTGTATTTTTTTTATTACTGGTACCAGTAGGTTAAAAATATAATATTTTTCCTGAATATTTAAATACTTAAATGTAATTTCAACGAATTTGCTATGATTTTGGGTCAAACAGTCAATGATTGGATCATTTTTACCTCAATTTTTTTTTATTGTACATGTGTAAAGTAGGAGTTTAGAATATCATGGTTTATACTTGCATAATCTTATTTAATGTCAGTTTGGTAACAAATCCCTAAATTAACAAGCATTACAAAAAACTGGTTGATTAGATTAAAGTTCTTGTAAATGAAGATTTATAATCATAATTAAAATTATTAAATGCTAGCATTAGTTCCATTTGTATTATGAATTTGTATTCATATGTTTACAAAGAACAGCCATTTTGTTTTATAAAACCAGCCAAAAGTTGTAGTCTGTCAGATGTTATCACTCCTTTCCTTCCTGTTTCAGTAAAGATACTGGCATCCTGAGATAGTCACTTTCTTATCTACAAATTCTGTAATTCCAATGAACTTTATATGTTTTTTTGTTCTTTTAGGAGGAGTTGACTCGCAACAAGTTATGTTGCAAATTGATGTCAGCTGCTTCTGACATCAATTTGCAGCTATTACTATTTAAATTGTCTATTAGTCCAATAAATAAATGGAATAAGTTAATGTTTATCTCAAGAAAATAAAAATAAATTGAATGCACTCCACACAAAGCAACTTAATCTTGTACAAAATCTTGCTCTCTTTCAAAGTGAAACATGCTTTCATCTTTTATATAATATTCATAATGAGTCAATAATAATTACAATTTTGTTTTCTTTCAGGTGCTTTTAATCATAATGAGGCCGAAGCACCAAGCCTAGATAACACATCCAATCCCATACACGAGAAAGAGACCCAGGACACAGCTGAACATCCTTCTGTAAATGAAAGTGGAGATTTCTTAGCCCCCTTACAGAACTCATCAGATACTCCAAGGACAGACATAGGAGTGTCAGACTCTGATCAAGGCGCCACTGACTCAGAAGCTGGAATAACCGATTCAGAGCCTATTGTCACAGACTCAGAGGCAGGAGCTACAGATTCAGAAGGAGGACTTATCGATTCTGAGACTAGTGGCACGGATCCTGCTAGACATCACGGTGATCAATTGTTAGCACCATCTGTAGAAGAACATAAACCAGAGGAAACAACTGGTGACAGTGACTCTCAGGCCAAACCTACTGATCTGCCAATTAAGGAAACACCTGCTGAAGGAGAAGATAATTCTAAGAAAGGTAAGGCAGACATAAATCTATTCATTCCTTTAAATGTATTAATGCCATGTTTCCCTACAGAATGTAGGAAAAGACTGGTATTGTTCTTGTGCTTTGTTATTCCTGGAAGAAACTTACCGAGCCTTCTAAGTCTGAAGAGTTAAGTAAAGATAGGAAGAGGAAATTGCATATAGGTGAATCAGTTCTTCGCTTCTTGAAGATGGAATATACTTGGGAAGAGATACTGGTCCTGCAGAAAGGATCCATGTTAAAATGTTTAAACTATAGTGTTGTCACATTGTTACTTTACAGTACTTCACTATCATTGTAGGCGAGGAGCTTCATGTATTGTTTCTCCACCAGTCGTTGGGAAGAGGCCTGGAATAGCTACTGTAACATTGATGTTGATACATGTGCTCTTAAAAAATGTGTAAATGAATGAAAACAGGCTGACATTGTGCACTATACTAGTTGAGATTCCAGCATTTTGAGAGTTCTTGAACAGTGAGTTATGATCAGTGTATTTATAATTGCTCATGTGTCGGACAATTATCTCCCATTAAAAGAAATCCCTTCTCAAACTGAACTTTTATGTAGACAGTGTTGATAAGACAAATAAGGTTAATGCAAGTGTTCAGTGGAGTTACCGATATACAGCTAAGACTAAGTGTTCAACATTGTGGAAATTGAGGAAATGCCACGACATGGCTTATCTTCCACAAGTAGTCATTATGACTATAACAATTACTGTAGAGTGCATGTGCTATCAGGCCTGGTTATGTTGTCAGTGATTTTAATTACATTTTGTATGACATAGAGTGTGTCTAAACTATCTTAGACGAGACTTTTTTTATACCTTGTTTCGCGAACTTATTTTTTTAAAGATCGTCACAGGAGTGTAGAAAAACAATAGTTTTCTTATTTAGAAAATTAAAAGGCAGCACTCAGAAACTAACTTAGATGTTATTTATTTAACACAAGCTTTAGCTGGCAGTCAATGCCAGCTTCACGATGAAGCTGGCATTGACTGCCAGCGAAAGCTTGTGTTAAATAAATAACATCTAAGCTAGTCTCAGAGTGCTGCCTTTTAATTTTCTTTATATATTGTTTAGACTAACACGGCTTCATTACCACTTTTTTCTTATTTAGCTAATAGTTTTGCAAAAACGTACAGATGGAGGAGAAAATAAAAAAAATCATCATTATTGGTGGGCAATAAACAATGTAAAGCCTTACCAAGTCTTCATTATACCATCTTCACTGTATAGTTCTTTATTTAATGCTGGTTTCCTGGCTATACCAGTTCTTATGGTATACACAGCTTGAAATCAGAGACATAAGCCTATATATTTTTTTTTTTTTAGCCTTAATTGATTTTTTTTACAGATAGATATTGGTGGAATATTATGGAGTAGTATTGTACAAATGTAGTAAATTACCTTTCTTTTTGTTATTCTTGTTTGCTCAGCTGGTATTCTCTAATTGAAAGTAGAGATTTCCTGATAACTACCATATGTAATTATGTTCATATACTAATTGCATAATGAATTCGGACTGACAAATATTCAAATAAGGAAATAACTATGTTTAATACTAAGCAAGAAATGATTTGCAATTTTTGAATAGAATCAATGGTTGTCAGACAGGTAATAACAAGCATGGTAGCTAGTTGATGGCTTATATGTTCTGATTAAAATTACCTTGATGCCCAGTAGGATGCATATTTAATTAGTAATCCATGTTGGAACGCGTAGTAACAGTAGTAAAGTGAAGAAATTAACCCTACATTTTTAAATCATGATTTAATAGACATACATTGAATTTTATTAAAATATTGAGAAATACATTACGTTTATTGAACAGTTTCTTTAATTTTAATAAACATTTAAAAAATACATAATAAATAATAATAAATTTCATAATTATCAACTATTAGTCAAAATTATAAATTTTCATCCAGTATAGTATTATATTAAAGCATGGAAGATATATCAATAATAATAGTAACATTTAAACTATTTCTGTGGAGGAGAATGCAAAACAGATAGTGCAGTAGAGAGATATTCATTATCATATTATTAACATACTGAGTGAGATATGAATGTATGTAATTGCTTAAGGCTTTCAACGCCAACGCTGCATTAAGTGTAATCAAGACGGAATAGGAAGTCTAGAATGCTGCATACTTCATGTATTAAACTGTTGCTTAGTTTTTGCCAGTTTTCCTGAACACCTACAACATCCTAATTATGCCATATTTGCCACCGTGGAGTTCAAAGTGGTCATGTGATGTATTTGTCACATGATTTGGCCATGTCTTGTGCTGCTTTTTTTTAACCAGTACAACTGCAATAACTCCACTTAACTGTGATTAATATGCTCAATTGAAATGATGAGAATAGTGATGTCTGATAGTAATATTGCGAATGCAGTCAGGGTCAAATTGATTTTGTAAACCATTCAATCATCAAATAAAAGTTACTCTACCATGGATAACATAATTTATAAATTTTATTACTTAAATTTAATGGATTGTTATAGAGTGAAAACATCTAACTTTTGTATAATTGATTATATAAAGCTTTTAAGTAAAATCTGAACACATTAAAAAAAAACATTATATGCCCATAAACATATCACTGTAAGAGCCTAAAGCATAATTGTTTATAACAGGTATTCTAAACACAGAGGGCAGCAGACTGATGCTTCATAAATTTCTATTTATGCTGTTGTGCTTTAGAAGTGAGGATTGGTTGAGACCATTATTTGCATATTTAGAGAATATTTATTATTCTGCCATGAATAAACATTAATTACTGTATAATTTTGAGTAGAGTTAACAGTACAGTATATAGCTTAGTGGTTTAGATGCTTTCAACCATAAGGCCTTGGGTTCAATTCTGTAATTCATTAACTATAAAAATCATTTCTTTTAATACCTAAAGAAATTAATAAAGGAATGATATTGTAATCTGGATACTATACTTCCAAGGTAATTCTGAGTTCATTTGGCATTTTCAGTAATCAGAAAAAATTGCATTCAATTAGCTGTAATCAATAAAATAACTGACTAATTGTAGAACACTCATTAGGCTCGTTCATCACATCTGTATTGTTGTTATATGATTGATTTACTGCTCCATATTATTCCTTTCTTTGCCTGCTTCATTCCATTTGAGTATGTTGGGTACTGTATGTTTGTGCTGTATCAGCAAGGTAGACAAACCCAGGCTTAGATTAATGGAATTATGCAACTTCTATATCTTAGCTGATAAACAGTTAGAATCCATACCCCAGGCTACAATGAAACACGAACATGATTTTCGCCTATGAAAATCATGCCTGAAAACTCCCTTAGATGTCTTTGTATAAAATGAATATTTATCGATAGAAGTCGTTTATGAGTCATCAAAGGAGTGGATTTATTTTTAATTGGGGGAAAAAAATGCAAATTTTATGTATAATGGGTGAATAATGCCAGTTCATAATTATACAAGTAGTGGGTGAAAAAGGCTGCCAACAGATAAATAAGGAAAATAGTTGGAGAAAACTAATGGGCTGAAATGGCTGCTAATATTAAGAGAAATAGTGGGAGATTATTGCTGGTCATAACATTGGAAAAAAATGGTTCTCCATTAAACAAAGCACCGCAAAAAAAATATGTTTGGTTTTTTAAATTCGTAGGGGATATAGTAATTACCATTACACATTGGAAAAAATGGGCAAGCTATAATCTTAAAAATCGTGAATGAAAATGGTCGCCCATTATGAAATGGAATTGATATTGACCACCCGTCAAAAATGATGGATAGTGCATCGATACAAGACTGTTTGTTTCCCATTATTGTTCCATGCCTGTCTTTGAATCAAGTGCGGAAACAAAACAAACATTCATGTTTAAATGTGTATATCTGGCGATAAGAGTTGTTTGGTCATAATGTTGAAGGATATCGACAACTGCCTTAGAGACGTGCGCCACATATTAAATTTTGTGAACCAAACAAAGGAAACAACATTATGTACTTTACCCTGTTCTTAATTTCCACTCAACCTTTCTTTTTGTCTTTGTCTCATAATTTAATTTAATGTCAGGAAGATGAATGTTTGCAATACCGTAGTTGATTTATTCGCCACTCTAAGTCTTTCAATAATAGTTAATCAATTTGCCACGCCCAATCAAAAAGTCGCTGTAAAATCTAGTGTAACATTTAATCCATAATGTTCCATATGTTGTGGCATCCATTTAATTTATTTTTCTCGGAATACTATAATCATCTGTAGGCGTATTCTCAAAACATTCTATTGAATACTTTGAAATATTATTCAGGAATAGACAATAATAACTATGTATAGTAGTTGATAAATTGAAATTCTTAAATTTTATTTCATCTACAGTATTTTGTTAATATTACTCTACCATGTTATAAAGATATACATATTAATATCTGAAAAAAATGGGGAGACCTTATCATTCCCAATCACAGATAACTTTTAGAATTAGAATTAATCAAGGAAGGTAAAATAAGATTATAGTAATTTAGTAATAAAAAATTTGAAGAGGCAAACTATCGTAAATCATAGAATTTAATTTGAAAAATAAACTGCATATATTGACAAACTCACAAGTAAATAAGTCATTAATATTTTTTTCTCATAGTAATAATAATTTCAGTAACAAAGAAATTTATATAGCAAAATACTTTATTGAAGTTTTTCATATTTATTAGTTATATTGGGGAAGTGGACTGTGTAACTTACTGTAAAATGAGTTGATATTGTAGTACTGTAGTAGTTTTAATTTGTTAGTAGAAAATATGAATTTGTACTTTATACTACAAACTATCTTATTTTCTTGAGAAATTATGCAAATTTAATGCAAATTTAGAAATACTATAATGTGTTTAAACCCTTCCTCTTTAGCCTTGCATTGATTGAGCATTGTTATTTATGATGATTAAGGGGTGTTTTTGTAAATGAATAACTAGATTGGGAGTTATATTCTTTTTATACATTGATTCTGACTTCCTGTTTTTTTCATAGAAATTAGTAATTACATCTAACATAATATCTAACATTTTAAGCCGTAGGTACCAATTTGACAGATTAGCTTGTAGATTTTCTCAATCAGGAAGGTTAAAGTTCCTGACCCTATTTCTATGTTGATTATCTCCTCTGAGGTCAAGCTAAAAATAGCTCGTCTGACTTGAGATAGTTGGAATGTGATTGGAGATGCCTTGCTTACCGTGAGCTGTATGAGATGCTGCGATAATATCAAAACACAGTCTCTCACCTCATTGCCTGGTAAGGCAGGCTACTACAAGGAGTGAAGTAGATAAGATATTAATATTGATTGGGATATATATTTGTTGTACTGTCATTACCATGAAGATAATGCGAGTCTAAATCAACTGAATGTGGATTATTAAATCTTAGGAGGATCACTTATAGTACATAATGCAGAGTTCTTAAGAATCTCTGTGTGTATAAGGTAAGAATTAGAGAAGCATATAAAGTCCATAAGATCTTATTCATTTCTTATTTTTAGATTTACTTATCTCTACCTAACATTGTTTATGTTCCTAGTATCTGGTTTATCCCTTTTATGCTTTTCTAATTTTAGGTTTCTAGTACTTTACATTTTTATGTTTTATTCTAGAGGTACTTGACGTCACCTTTTGATAGGAAAAAATGAAAACAAATGATAGTAGTTTTTATGGTTTTAGTACTAATTTATTTAGATAAAATATGTGGTACATGATGATATCGTCCAGAGTACTATTAAGTAACTCATCATAACAATTTACAAGTTCAAAGAAATGATAGACACTTACAGGGGTGTAGTTATTGTGGGCAGGGCTACCCAGTCTTGAAGTTTTCCACCCAGTCTAAAGCTAAGTTCATGGCCCTCCACCCACCCTTATTAACCCTCTTTTCCATCCTTAAAATCCACTGTTATTATTTAGAGTTTACCAAGTTGTCACCCACCCACCCTTCAAATGTCTATCATCATCCAGTCTTAGTTTTCTACAGCAATAACCCTTCACTTATAACTTTGTTATGATCCATATTGGCAAAAGGATAATCTCCATTTTGTAATGACGTGCTTCCAACTGTACAAAACTGTTTAAAATCCTTCAATGCTAAAGTACTAGTATTTACAAAGTCAACATCCTACTTTAAGAAGGATGTATTTAAGCATATTATGTGTCTTTATTTTTCTTATTAATTTGTTGATTGATGTGGTGAATTTTATTTAAGCATGTGTTGTCATAAATGATGTCTACAATACAAGTCAACCTAATATTTTTTTCACAGGCCATACATGTAATGTACTGTACAGTGTTCTGCCTATGCATAGTATATAAATTTTCACCAGTTTCCATTAGAAGATGCCATGCAAGGATTAATTATTAAAATTAATAAGTTATAAATGAATTATTAGATGCTATACTAATTAAAATAAATACATTATAAATTTATTTGTTATTTACTGATGATGTTGGCAACTCAAAATCTCTTTTATTAAATCTTTTGTGTTATTGCTATAAGATGGTGTTTTTGTTTTTATCAACTTGCGTCCTTTTGGTTCAATCAGGGATATCAGTTAAAGAAATTTACCTGTTTCGAGAAGACATGCTATTCTTTGAACAAAACCAATTTGGATTATAATTTTTTTTATGCAATTGCAAGACATTCAGAGTTTTTTTTTCTAGTTTTAATGGATTTCATTATGATTTATTGATTATTAGATTAGTTGGTTGATTTATATTTCATTTACTTTTTTTTTCTTTTCATTTTACACGTAAAATTTCAGACAGAAAGACAAAATATAAGGAAACGACCATAGTGACAGTAGCCTACACAATAACATTACCATTGAGAAGTAGACTGGATTGACAATAGTCAAATCAATAGCAATATATCTCCATCCTTGACCTTTATTATGGTTACATCAATATTAAACTCAGTAACATACATTATAGAATCTAGAGAAATTACCAATAAAAGGACTGAACATAAATATTAAATTTGTTAACATCTAATTTTCATAAGTACTGCATTCATTTTTTATTTAGTGTTCTGAAGCTTTGAATACTACCGTATAGTCATAAATCTGAAAATGTTCCCATTTTGGAGACTGATGAATAATCCTAAATTCTTTAGTTTCACTTTCATGTTGCTATTCTAATGATATAATTGTTTTGAAAAATTTAGGTTACTGTATCTTGGTTACTATATGGGTATTTTGAATTCAGTAGTGGAATACAAAGCAACTCTCTACTGATACTTTTAATAGCAAGCTTAGCTAGATGAACACATCTGTGAGATATTTATTTTTAATGTTTCTGGGTTTTTCATTGAGTCGTACTGTAGTATCATATTGCTTGACATACTAATAATGTGGTTCAGTGTGATTTCCAGCAATTTTGGAGTTCATGTAATTGTTTCTCATTTATAATCAAGTGAAAAAAAATTTGAATGAAATTTTGTCTTGTGCTGTACTTGTGGCTTCCTTCCTCATAGGTTAGAACAGGTAAAACAGCCTAATTTGGCCTGCTTCTCAAATCAAAATTCTTGAAGCATGAGGTTTTATATTTAGCTTTATAGTTCATACATATTTATAATGATGTAGTCATAAATATTTGATTTCTCCACTCCACACTTGTCTGTGGAAAACATGATTTATTGGTGGTTGGTCTTTCTAAACACAGACTGAAATGCTTTATACCTGATTTGTTTACCTTTCAACTTTACTCTGTTGGAATATTAAGATGGCCAGAGTGCTATGGTTCAAGGGGCATTGATGCACCGTCGCGCCATGCAAAGTACTTGTCCAGGAGACTAATTGTTAGTTTTTCATTAGCTGTACATGATCGCAAGGGGAATCAATTTATTTACCAGTCTGGTGTTAAAGTAGAACTATTAAATGTATGTTGAACCTCGTGTTAATTATGAGGGTTGATAGATTTATGCATTGCAAGTGAATTTGGATCCATCAATCTGTCACATATCAACAGCAGCTAGCCCAGCATCGATGCTGTAGAGACTACAGCAGAACGATACTCTAATAACAAACAAACTTACATTTCATTACTAAAATACAAGTCTTAAATTTAAAGACCACTTTTTGGACCGAGGTTTCCATGGTTTTCAGCAACTTTGGTCTCTAATTAGAATGATAATGATTAAAAAATTTGTTAATTTGGGACCACAGAAAAGTGGTCTTTAATTGGATGTGGTCTTCATTTGCAGGGTTTTTAATTAGAGGCAGACCTGCCTGATTCAAGCTAGACAAGGGTTTATACACTGTGCATTCTCACAGACTTCCCAAGGTATTTCTACTAAGATACTGTTCGACGCCACAGTGTAAGATAAGCATGCTGTTACCAGTCACATAGATCTATGCGTTTTGGCAGTGTTACAATCCTTTACAATGTCTGTCTTTTCTCGGGTGGATATTACACATAGTACACGTGCCAATTTTTATATTCACACAGATTATGCAATGCAGAAGAGCATGCTGAATTTTTCCTAGCACAGGACACAAAACATTTTGTCCCATGTGAATCTGTGTAGTGTAAAATCTGGCATATTGTCTCTTGTGATTCCAATATAAATTTTGGTTTGTGTGAATCTAGTCATACATTTTCTCTTGAGTAATTCTTCTAAGTAAGTGTTGCAACCCTCTTTGTGAATGTATTCAGAGTACTGTACTAAATTTTAGTGCATTTAGTAGTGCAGAAATTGACTTTTTTTTTTTTTTTTTTGGTAGCTAACAAATCAAGATTTCATTACTCATTGTTGCAGGCCACTACGCAGGTGTTATTTAATGTTTTGTTGAAATGAGAGGATATTAGTGTATTATAATATTGATGTCTATAGGACATTAAGACTAGAATATTTTTGCACTATACTGTATAAATCTGTACTCATTAATTTGCCATGCTATGATGATAAATTTATCTGCACAAGGCACCAGAATTATTCATCTATTTCAACTATTCACAAATACATTTATTGATTCCCGTTTTAGTATTCTTGCTCATAAAAGTACTTGGTATCATCAGTGTAATACCTGTAGGTTACCACAAAACAAAGGAAAAAAAAACAGACCGTCATTTATAGGATTATATTACAGAATCCCGCCCAGTGCATTTTTTAATTAGATATTCTAAAAATAATTAATTATTCCAGTGGCCTTGGTTTAATACACACAATTAAGGGTTATAATGGATAATGAAACTATTAATTATATTTTTGACCTGTTTAATAGAATAAGGTGAAAGGTCACAGTATGATTTTGGCTGCAGGAAAAGCATTCATTTATTAGATGGGTGTTTAGTACAGTATTTTCTTGCAGAAAGATAGTATTGTTTTTGTCCTAATTCATGGAAGAAATAACATTTTATGTTTTCCCTGTGATAATATTATTCATAATTTAATATACAAAATAATGCACAATTTCAGTTGACAGTGGTAGCACTTGAATATTTTTATTATATAAACAAACATTGCAGTCAAAAATTCCTAAATTAATATTCATGAGAAATTTCAGATGAACGCTGCTTTTAAATTATCACATATTTGTTTGTCTATATGTTGAATAAATATTATAAAGTATACTCATGTGATAATGGTCCAAATTGTTGGAATTCCTAATTGATTTTTATTCTTATTTTCATCGTTGTTATTGATTTCTGGTTATGGTGATTGCAATGCTAGACTTGCATTGTAATTGACTTATAACCCTGGATGAGGTGTCGTAGCTTGCTTTAACTTTATAGGAATATACTTAATGCCAGTCCATAAACCTGTATCTGCCTTAAGATAACCTGCCTGAAATCGTTACTGTGGTGTAAGTTAACACTTATAACTCTCTGATAATGCTAAATGAAAGCCTTCAGCTGAAGGCCTGAATGCAAATTGTAATGTACCTCCTTTCAGAAGAGAATTTAGCCATCGCTGTATGTCCCTTGTAAATTATAACTCTGGATAAACAACTCGCACATTTATCGTAAAAGAGTACTGTAAGATGTCGGCTTCTAGTGTACAGTAGACCATGCAAATAGGCTATAGTTCTTCTAGTAAATCATAAATTAAAAAATTAAAGCAGTAGCTATGATAGGATATGGTACAAAATATTTTACAGTACAGTAGTAGAAGGAAAAATTCTACTTTGTGAGGCAGAAATAAAAAGAACATGATGATCGTCCATACGAAAGTCATGTAGTCTCTATTTCTCTGGTAGGCATCTTGTACAGGGACATGTTCCCTTTTTTGCCTACCAGACTCATTATGTTTTGAGTGAAATAAAATTATGAATTAAGTGCTAGTATTTCAATCTACAGTATAAAACCTTTTTTTCTGGCTAGAAATTTATGGTTTTTCTCTATCCTAGACATTTAAAAATCATATCATAAAAATTAATAAGTAATTAACTTGACTCAAATGTATATTTATTTAGAAAGTATATGTGTTGTTTTAGTACATTTGACATCAGTGAAATTATCCCATTGCACATAATTTGTTTTTGTAGACCTGCGTATTTGATAGGTTGATTATGGTGATTGGATCGTTGAGGATGGTTCGCATGTATGATGATGAGTATTGGAAGTGTAGCCCCAGGCTAGCTTTAAACAACTCTCGACTGTAATAAAGGGATTATACTGTATTTGCATAGCTTTCATTGTTTTAGCACACATTTGTTGTCACGCGAAATGGTGACTTTTGTCCTGTATTCCAAGCCAAGTTATCTTTTTGCACTAAAACAATTTCATTAAAATATTTCTGTTTTGTTCCTTTATGTTTGTAGTTTGTTTGCTACAGTATGGGTTGTGTGATGAGTATTTACACAGTAGCCAGTAGTTATTAATGTTTATTAAGACATTGTACAAAGGAAATACAACAAAGAAAAAAAAAAGGAGACATTTGTGTTTTGAGCTGCTTTTGCATACAAGTAGTAATAGCATCAAAGAGGGGATTGTGTTTTGGTTACAAGACATTTAAATATCCTGGCTGTGTTTTAGGGCTTGTTTTTATCTGGGTAGGATTTTTGGCTTACTGCCTATGGTTCTACTCTCTTGTGGATGTTTAGGCCTAGCCAATGTTTAAATAAGACTGTTTGCTATCTATACACCAAGATTTTGATACGTGCGAGATTAACTAGATTTGTACGCTGTGCTGTTGTTCGCTTTGATGTTGTTCTAATACAGTATTGGTCACAGCTCTTTCGCCCTTATCCGCATTTTGCACACGATATATTTTGGAGCAACAACACTATGTATGTCAGCGTCTGCCAAGTTACCGGATAGTACATAATGTACAGATAATCTGCACAAACTATCATATCACTGGTCTACTTCTGCCTGGCCTGTTTTATCCAATCAATAAATAATGAATGCATCTATGATAATTTCCCACGAGATTCTTGTTTCGGGCCCCAACAATGACAACTTTAATTCCATTATTGTACCTAGAAACTCACTGTGTAATGCATATTCTTGTGTAATGTTTGAAAATTTAATTTATTAACTAGTAGATTATTGAAAGAGCATTACATATTCTACCATCCTGTGAGGCGAAATAAAAAAAGTTTCCCTTTTCGAAAAGATAATGAGGAGGTTAATGTCCTTTTTTCTACTTAATAAAGATGGCCACCATACCAGTCATTCTACTAGGCATCGGCTGAGCTGCCTAGTCACACATGATTTCTCTATTCTTATCTAGACATTTTGAATTCTGCAGGATTTTAATGGTTATTTCAGCTTAGGAGAAATGAGGGGACAAGAAACTTGTTTTATTTTACATAATTAACATGTGAACTATTTATCTCACGTCGCTCGGGAGCGGATGATTGGCTAGTGAGCCTGCCCTTCATGTGAACAACCGCTCAAGTGCAGCTTTTGTCGTGGGTGACTCACGACAAGCTGCTCTTGAACAGCTCTCGATGTAGCATGCTCTTGGACCATGTGAACAGCCGCTTGCATGATGTAAACACCTGTTAAACATTGTACAAACGCGAAATGTACAAACGCGATACGATCTGCACATGTCTACAACCAATTGGGGATGTGATGTAAATTAATTTCTGGTCGCCTCGAAAGTGATAGCAAACACAGTTTGGCCAATTTTAAAATCTAACACATCTTGCTCATGACCCAGCGCCTCAACCGCTCGCAATCGATGGAGACATGTGAACGTTGCATGAGAAATTGGAACATTTAAGGTCTGTCCGCATTATCAAGTTTCATGCGAGACAAAATACATCTGATTTGCACATGGGTGTGATATGATAGGCCTATCGCCATCCATACTCTGCATGGCCAAATTACAGTATATTTATGATATAAAACTTGATAGTGAGGATGAAACTTTAGTTTCAGTAGGTTGTGGTGCAGTGATGTAATATATAGTTAACATTATGATAATGTCATGTTTCCTGTACCTGTCATGCATGGCAGGATGAACGATGATTTAATGTTGTAAATGTCTGCAAACTGCTGCTGTTCATGTTAGCGTTGATATACTGTTTCAGCTGCTAGATTGTTACATTATTGAAGGATATTATTATGTTGACTGGCACGCCTTATGGCGACAGTAGTTCTATCTTATTTTTGCCATAGTCCATAGTGCAGCAAATAATTCATACTATGTTGTTCATTGTGTCTATCATACTACAGTATTGTAGTGATACCACCCTACCAAACTAAAGTTTTGTTAAAATAAAATGATAATACCTTGTTGCCATATGCCTATTGTAAACTGAGGATAATATTTACAACAAAAGATGATTACATACTTAAGTTCTCCAAAAAAAGACCAAGCTAGAAGAAGTTATTTTAGATGGTTAGGTGCATGTTCAATCAGTACATTAGGCCCAATAAAAAAAATTATTAGTTACCCCCGCGTGCATGTCTTTTATGGTACTAAAAAAAAGGAAAATTTGTTTAAAAACAATTTTTTTTTGAAATGTTTTTCATTTATTTTATTAAATAGTTAGTAGATATTGTTTGCATTATCTAAATCATGTTTTACTTTGAATATCAATGTACCAACAAACAACCCAAGGGTGATATTTGGCTTTAGCAAAATAATAAAACCTCCCTCCCTCATCACTTTTCCTGCCCAGATAGGGTGATAAACTAATAATATTTTTTATAGGGCCTTACCAGCTTAATACACTGAGGTAGGCTATTCAAGAGATGATAAAATGCACTGTCACCATAGTAGTGGTTTACTTAATGTGATTGAGAAATCATTTTGAAAAGGCATGTAGTTCAGATGCTTCAGGCACCTGTGTTTGAACAAAATGTTGTTCCATAAACCTCTTAATCTGAATAAAAGTTGTTTATACTGTACAGCATCCATCAAAGGTTTTCAACAAGTGATAACACACATTGGAAAGATGAAGAAATGTATAATTGATCCAAAAAAAAAAAAAAAATAGAAGCAGGTTGAAAGATGATATTGTACCACTAATTTTAAAGTAGTTTATTCAATCTCTTTTTGTTCTACTCTAAGTATGATGTTTGTTTATTCACCTTAATATTTTTTTTATACAGTACAGTAGATACACTACCTATAAACATGGTTTGCTTATCTGCCTTTATGTATACCTCTTATAGACCTATATAAAATATTGCAAATTTATTATGATTAATAATCAACAACATTAGCTCAATTTTGTCGTTGTATGTAATGTCATTGTATGTATCCTATATTTTATTATTGTGTGCATTTAGGCTATTTGTGGATATACAGAATAAAAGAATAGTATTTGATTTTAATATTTAATAATACGCTTGAGTTTGCACTTATCCTGTCAATCACCCACCATCATCATTGTCAGAAGACCTTTAGACTACTGTACTTTACATTACAATAAATAATGCCAGTGAAAGCATACTACCGCAGACGACACCAAATTCAAGACCAAAGTCTTTGTTAGTCATTTTTCTCCAACCTGGCTTTACCTGCTAGGGGTAATATTTTGATTGGTCAAATACTTTTGGTACTTTGTGCACATAAGCTTGCAAATATGGATAATTTTGCATTCCTGATGATGACATAATTAATGTTGAAAAATTGAATCTCGACACGATGGCGTGCATTTGGATACTTGAAGTATGTATTATACTATCTTATTTTAGCTTTACCTGAGTAAATATTTTTCAGAATTTTTTTGCCAAGTTTGAAGTTGTTACCAACATGTATTTATATTCTGTCGGAGCAGACCTAAGCACCCATGCGTGAATTATGCATAAAATGAATTATCCTGGTTTTATCAGTCTATTGTTTCAAGGTGTTAGACATTTTTAGAGGTATGTTTTATTATCCAAATTAATCAGTATTTGTTCAGTTGAGTCAGAGTTTAGGGATTGATTTTTTTAAAGGGCATGTGACTGTATGGCAAATAGGGAGCACACACACACACAGTATCTCAAGACTCCTACTAAGCCGAACACCACAAAATGATTGGTAAGATTAAATTCTAAAAATTTAAATCAAAATTACCCGTAAAACCAACATTACTGTCTAATTTCATAGTATCTGATGTATAATTATTTTACTATATTTATAGATATTGTAGAGAACTATTGATAGTTCCTAATTATGGCATTGAATATCATGTAGTTCAGGTCTATTTTTTTAGTGCCTGCTTGCTATTTTAGAGCTGTGATTAATGGCGTTGAATAGCTTAGTGTTTGCCTTCCAATCTCAGGGTTCTGGGTTTAATTCTTGTCAGTGTTGCAGGATTTTTCTCATGACCAAAACAACTCCACTCCCTAAACCTCATATTGTGATTTGGTTTGTGTAAAGCATCGTGTGTGTATGTTTGTCTTGTGTAAGGGATTGTCATCTACATGTTGCACAGTGGTGTATCTGCTATCAACAATTCTTGGCGCATAATGTTGTGCACCTAAATTTAAATAATAATAATAAAAAAATAATAAACTAGGGCTGTATGCTAATTATAATGTATGACGTACCTCTCAAGAGAGAATGAATAGTGCTCTGTTCAGATATGTAATGCCGACCCCTCTCCTCCCCCTCCCTTGCAATATTAAAGCCTGATTGACGTGCCTATGTTACACATGTAAATGATGAATTCATGTATTTTATAGAAAATACTGTAGTAGATGAAGTTATACTGATCAGGTAACAGAAAATGGAACACATACAGAGCACATTACTGACTTTATAATAAAGCATGTACTCGAGTGTAATGATACTCAAAACGTTTAGATGCTGTCAAGTTATTTGTCCCAGACTGCTCATCTTCTCAGAACTAAAAACACTAATGTACAGTACCACCTGAGGTCATTTATTCTTCTCAATTCTGTTTTGGATTAAGTCGCTGCTAGATTCTGTGAAAATACTGCGAAATGAGAAAAGATAACTTAAAGCATAGAATAGTGGAGTGCTACTACATAACTCCGAAGTTTGAACTTCTTCAAGACAGTAATTTCCTGGTTTGTATAGACCCAATAAAAAAAAAATGATTAGATCATCACCATCGCCTGCATACCTTATTATATAATACAGTAAAACGTCCATTTTACAAACGTTAATTTTATGAAAAGTTGTTGTAAAAGTGGCTTATTGTCATGTTTTTAGCCTTAGATGCAAGTAGGCTCTGGTCCATGGTTTGAAACTTATGCAGCAAACCACATAATTAGCTAATTTGGAAAAAATAAAAAATACACAATCCCTTTTTGACAGGAAACTCCTGCATCCCATTTTAGCATTTGTGCACCAAAATAGGAACAAGTAACAAAATTAATGTGTGATTTTTATTGCATAAATTTGAGTTTGTTATGCCATAACATGGCAGTTCAGATTGTTAATTAAACTTGAAATGTCCTTGATGCTAAAACAATTTTCATGCTTATAATGTAAAGTGATTGGCGACAATATCTTGCTGGTGATAGTTTCTTGTTGATACAGAACTTCAGATCTATTTAATTCGAAGGCTTACTGGTAGGTTTTGACTGTATTAACTGTCTGATGCTATCGGATAAGTATCCATGTTTATAGTCTTTTTCGGAATGTGATACGAATGTTAGAAAGTGCAGTACAGGACTAAGTACCTAGCCGATCTGTTCTAATTCATAATTTTACGCCATCCATGAATAGCGAAACCATTATAACTGTCTGCAGGCTGTTGTTTTTATAAAGCCTAGAGTAGCACATTAGTAACATGCTTTATCAAATGGTCTCTACATTTGTTGGTCGTTATAACTGCTTTTAGCTTTCCTCCAGTTTTGTCATCTCATATCATCTCTTCCCTTCTCAGTTATTCTCATTAATATGTGAAGCATATTAATCATGTTATATGTCTAAGGGGGACCAGAAAAGGGGAATATATCCTTTAGAAACAGATGACTTGTACCTAAGTTGTTTGATAGCCACAAGAATGAGGGGTATCTGCTTATTTGCCAGTTGCCAAAGATATATGATAATTACATAATTAAATGCCTTGACCTCATAGGCTAGATAGATGATTTAAATATAAATATTAATTAGTAATAGTATAATTTTGTCTATTTTATATACCACTATACTGTAGCTAATATCTTAGAAAAACATGTAAGAACTTCATTTTTCTTTATTATTTTTTGTAAAGATTGTTCGATGGAGCACATTAAAAATTATTGATTAACGGACTGTAATGTCTTGTGGAGGAATGACAGATCAATATCAATATTGTATTCGATGCTCTTAACATTAATAATCCACATTTAGTATTTAACATTATGTAACTAGATACATCTACGTTTACCCGCATGAAAAATATTCAGTTTCCAACATCACTGTAAGGTAGCATCATTTGTCAGCAGACTTTCCACATGCTACCAGCATGCTAACAAGAAACTTGCTTTACAAGTTGTCCTGCTTACTTTGGTATTTGTACACCGTGGAGTAGTAAGTACTCTTTGGTTACATTGTCTTGCGTAATTATACTTGACCCAGAGGGTATAAACGAGTAATTAAACAGATCACCAGCTGATCATCAATTAAATTGAACAAGTATAAATTGTGTACCTGTTAAATGTGTCAAAATTGTGTTTTGTATTTTGTGATTGTCAATTGAAACTGCAATATTGCAACTTTGTACTAGGTGACTATACCGATCAGTACAGTAGAATTGGGTTTTCGTTAAAGATATGGGTCAATGAGAAATACACATGTTTTTTTTAAAGTCAGTGGGGCACTCAGTAGGAGGAAAAGCAGAACCTCTTCCTTAGAGACACCCTTATTATCCAAGTGAACTATCAGAAGCGAATAAAAATATATATTAACACTGGCCAACCCCTATTCAAAGGACACCCCTAATAGTACAATCTTACTGGTCTCAGAGGTGTCCGCTTAATAAGGATTCTACAGTATTTTGTTAATATTTACTGTGTGATTTATAGCTAAAGATGAAGTTGCACACTGCTTCACAAAGTTTGTCACAAGGTAGAGGGCTATTAAGAGTGTTTACATTTTAATAGGCACAGACGGATGAATTTAATTGCCCTAAACTGCCACTACCATTATTTTTGTGAAGTGTATATATTATAATAAAATTTGAATCTGTCAAGTTTCCACAAATATTAATGTATCGAACTGCGTTTGGTCCAAAAATGAATGGACAGTAATAATACTATGTTCTTTAAGAATTTCTTGAATATTGGTGTATTATTGCATTTGTGTTCGATGTTCGGCGAGGTCTGCTGTTTCAAAAGTATCTTCTACCAATTATAATTACAGTAATATTAATGATCATAGATTGGTCCGATCCATACTACTGAGTGGCTTTGCACTGTATAACAGTCTAATACTAGTAGCAGCCATTAATGCATGTCTTATGTGAGTGCTTTCCTTCGGTTGAGTAAGCAAAGCAATGTTGGGTATGCATACATAAAACCATTTGTTTGATATTATGAAACATAAAGTGTCCTTGGTAAAAATTATGGCTGGTCTGAGCGAGTATTATATCATTTCTTATACTGTGTTTTTTTTTTCGGTTTATAAATGTTGTTACAGTAAAAATTTAAATCATTTGCCATTGTTGCTGTCTAGACGATAAGGTAATTATGGCGATGAAGATATGTTTACATTACTGTATGATAGTGATAAATAGAGATGGGTAAGATGATGATGCTGAGATCATGAGATGGTAACAGTAATAGTAGGGATGATGTATTGAGATTCTATAAGGAAAAAAGAGGGGAGATCGGACCAATTTATGTGCTATCAATTCTGTGCACTCTGTTAAAAGGATACTATTGCTTGTATAACACCATTTACTAAATGTCAACAAATTTGTACAATATTTTGATGTAATTGCTTTGCTTGAAATTCCTTACCCTTTGTTTTTACCTTAAACGTTCCATAATGTATTTTCTTTTTATTTTTATAAATTGACATTTCTATGCAATCCACATGTGAATCCACTGTGGCAAATGTAGAAAATCAAACGCATTGGAATTGACACTCAATATTCTTAAAACTTTACTACCAGGCATCTTGTATTTTCTATCTGTAATTGTCAATGGATGTGAGAAAATATATTAATTATTTGCTAATTCATTCCATGCATGGTGTGTGCGTCTTCTCATTTATGTTTATATCTTATATTTTATTTTAAAAAAAATTAATAATCACATTGAATTAATATCAGTGGCGTATCTAGGTGGTACACGGTGGGACGAACGCGTCCCCCCTCCAAAAAAAAAAATTGTGCCCCCTTCCCCAAAGAAACTCTTCCCAGTCGTTTCCCCATTGAAGTTGTTTGAAGCAAAATGATCACACTCAAGTAGATAAAAATCACCCCATATTATTTTATTTGTAAACTAGTGCCCTCTTAACCACTGACCCCCTCACATCATCTTTGATCACCCATCAGCCCCCCACAAATTCAAGACTCGTAGATCCGCCACTGACTAATGTCATTTTTGTATACATTTCTTTAAACAAACATTAAAACATTTTTCTTTTCACCTGCTTATTTATTTATAGCCACTGGACTGAAAACCCGTCACGTTCATTTCTCGAATGGTGAGCCTACAATTGGCACATTGTGTTTGAACCTTGTGAAAAGTTGTCACCTGATTTTATAGAAACTATATTCATACTCATTCTAAATAAAATAAATCTTGATTATTTTTAAATTAATTAGCTTATTTTTACTGAAAAAAAAAGTAGAGTTATAATGACTTACGCTTTACCCTGTCTATCTGCTTTTTGCCATGACCACATCAATCCTATTGATGTACAAGAATATTCCTAAATAGAAGCTACATACTAAATATCCATACTAAATAATATTTGGAATATAAACAAAATAAGATTTATTTTATGATAGTGTATTGAGTATGAGTATGGTAGATGAGTATTAAGTATGGTCTGAGTATTGCTTGCTCTCTGTCACTGTCATTTGTTGTTCAAGTGGTCTTGTGGGTATTGTGAGAAACTGACGATCGTAAACTACAATTTTTATGGCAAATTCTTAATATGGAACAACATCAATATCTAAGGTTACTGACCAGTTAGTGACCACATGAAATGGTCATTATTCTGTCTTACGGTGCTTATTCCTCTTCCTTCACTCTGAATTCAAGTTCCTATCGAAATTAAACATTCGTTTATTCTGATTATAAAATATGTGGTTAATTTTATTACTGTATATATTATTACATCTGATTCAGGTAAATAAAGAGGTCTTCATGCTTCTTGAAACAAATTTTAGAGAAGCCACTGGAGTTACTACTATAAAACCAGAAATGGTTCTTTATATGATACAATTTATTTTCTGTTATTTATTCCAGTTCGATTTTGAAACCACTTTGGTAGCGTATTTCATCTATTTTTAAATTACAATTACAATCTCTTGTGGATTTTTTTAAAATTTACTTTTTGTTTACCATCGCACTGAATTTATATCTTATTATTCTCCAATTTTTGTAAAAACAGTGTATTATGCTGTACTGTAATTTTTTAGCTTGATTTGTGGTTTGTCCTTAGATTACATTAATTTGCATCATCCTTTCCCCTATCATCCTTACATATCCCTTTCCATTTTCTCATTGTTTTTTATTTTTTATTTTTTAGTATTTAATGATTTTTGACATTTAATAACAACCAATTTTGTACATGCTACTTTTTATACCTAATTTCTATTTAATTAATCATATTTGGACCATTTTACCAACGTGAACTATTGATTGTACTTTTGTTGCAGTTAAAATATTCAGATTAATAGGTTTGCTATTTTTAGCTTAATAATCTACTTTGATGCTGAGAACTATACTTTAGTTTGAAGTCATTCTGGTGATATTGTACTAAAAATATTTAATATAGACTGCTTACTTCAAGTAAGCTGTCAGCTATCAATTGAGTATTTCCTGTACTCAGTATTATTATGGCTACAGACCTGCCTTGCTAAAGGTAACATAATATTTACTGGTAACTAAATCTTCCCCAAAAGCCTTTTGTAATAATGTTACCACAAAGACAACTCATAACCATGTTGTAAAAATGTGTTTCCAATA
Source organism: Anneissia japonica (assembly GCF_011630105.1). Taxonomy (NCBI): domain Eukaryota; kingdom Metazoa; phylum Echinodermata; class Crinoidea; order Comatulida; family Comatulidae; genus Anneissia; species Anneissia japonica. Next base: position 247,341 of record NW_022705477.1, read on the forward strand.
ACATGTCATAAGTTAGAATGTTTATTTGTACACGAGCTGGTAATTATGTGAAAGATAACCAAGGTTAAAGATTAAAGCACTGAATATAATAATGAACTAAGCCATGGGGTATTGCGAAGTATAGCAAGTCAGCTACCTACTAAACTGTAATATTAATATTAATAACAACAAATTAATATATGGATGTAAAATGTAGATTATTCGTAATATGATACTGACTCTAACCTACATAACCTACCCAAGGTTAAGAAGAATTACATTAGATATTTAAATGTGCTCATGTACGTCGAGTGGTGCTTATAGATTGAAAACATGGAAATCACATTAAATGACATATTTAACTTAACAGTGATGAATGCATGTGTTAAGAAACAGCACGAGTAGATAAATGTGAAAGTAAATTGAAAACACCCAAGTGAATAACATGATATCTCGTTGAAACTATATTCGTCTACCGAGATGAGGATGTAAATTTGTTTAATGCCAAAAATGAGATGCACACAACCAAAAGAACTTTTAAAAAAAATTTGAGCCATAAAATAATTATAATTATTTAATTATTATAATTATAATATTTTCAGTATTTGAAAGTAATTATATATTGTTAGAATTAATAAGTACGGTGTCTACCTGGCCTTCACTTTTTTTTTTATAAGAACACATAACACTGAGGCTGAGAGTGCTCAAAAAATAAGATCAAAGTAAGACAAAATTGAGGTTGAGTTAAAATGTCCAATACGTTTTTTTACCGTAGTTCCCCGGATATAATCCCACCCCTCATGAATGCGAAATTAGCCCAATTTTTTTTTTTTTGGGGGGGGGGGGGTGTGGGATTATACCCGGGGATTCCCTTGTTTGTGTACATGAACAGAATGAAATACGATCGTTTTTCGAAGTGGCAGATGCATTTGAACGAGTGCCCTACAATTCAATGGGCTATACAAAACTATATTCTGGTGAAGAAATCAGACTTCACTCGAACATCAAAGGGAAGGGAACACCTTAATTATAGTTAGTAGGCTTCAGCGCCTAACTAAAGGCCATATCTTGGTCTTACCTCGCGCTAGGCCAGCCTTTGCCTAAACTAGCTTTTTCATGCGTAGGTTTTTTTGCCTAGCAATAACCATCCAACCAATCACCATCACCAAAACACTGCGGTGTTGACTATTTTTAGCCGGAGCTGTGGAGAAGTTTTCATGCTGTGATAATGTGAATTAATGATACAATCAACCCAGTGGGCGGGTCTCTTTAGGGACGGACTACGGTATTGTCTATTTTATTTTTTTAGCGAGCTGTTTATTTTTAGCAACAGTAAACAAGAATGAGCTTTGTATTCAACTTTACGGCGACCAATGCCTAGTTTATTCAATTAGAAGAGCTTAAATTTTGCTGAATTCGTAGCCAATTCCTTTACATTTTGTGAGCATTTGTTAAATTTACCGATCTAGCCTAGGCCTGTCTCACCCAAATTATACCCTGGGACTTCTCCCAGGGAAATGCTTGTACACAAAATTTTTGCGTGAAGTCGGGGGTGGGACTATACCCGAGGAACTACGGAATTTAGGGAAAAAAAAAACCAAGTAGCAACAGTAGGTGTGACTGTAATACAGTACAGTTTTATACTACCGTACAATAATAATTTTCTGTCTTTGAAAAGTGTGTAAAATAAGAACAAAATAAGAAAAATTTTGAGCCTAAAATTGGCCAAAAACACTGAGCCTGGGAAAAATTTTACTGGTTTATAAAAAAGAAAGTGTACCTCCTATGATTTTATTATTGCTTTGTTTTATGACTATATTGGATTTTTAAGTTTTTCCGACTACTGAATCTAGTATTTCATACAGTATTGCTGCTTCATATTGCACCTATATTGGTAATGGGTGGCTTTGTATTTGCAGAGGTACATTAGAGTATTGGTTTGTTATTGCTAGTAGTGTAAATATTTGTATCTTTTATGTTGATGATGTCATTCCAGTATACTCTCAGAGAGCCTTTGTTACAGTGAACCCTCCACAGTTAACCACCTTTGGAACCTAAATTTTGGTATAGCCTCAGGGTTTGTGTGGTCCCCAATTAAACTGAATGAAGCAGAACGTTGGGATAACCCCTTCCCCCTACAGTATTTTTCTCAAAGATGCATTGTGTGCATGCAAGCTAAATATGTACATGACCACTGGTTTTAAGATGTTATCTGAGAAGACTTGCTTTTACCAACCAATGTCTTATGCTATTAATGGTGCCCCTGCATTACCGTTCAGCCATTTGAAAAACCCATGTATATCTAAAATACATTATGGTCTTTGCCATGTATGTTATGTTTCGCTCACATTAAAAAAATTCTAGGCTTTTTAAGATGAGCTATCCAACGTTGTGCCACGTAGTTGCCTTAATATCTATGTGCTTGCTTGCTAATGGTAATGCACTGAATGTGCAAGATTTTGTTGAAACAGCTGCTACATTTTACATGTGTCTACTCACGATGGGATGTCACTATAAAACTGAATGATGAGGGCCATTGAGGGAAATCCCCTCTTTTAAACCGGGACAATTTCATTTAATTGTTAGTTTAATTAGATTATTGGTTGACCTTATAAATGTGGTGATATTAGAAAAAATTAGTTATATTTTACATGACCTGTGGATTACTGTAATGTGTTGTACAACCTACAGTAGTATTATAAGCAGGAATATAGTGCAGTATCTGTGTTTGCCTTGTTTATCTTCAGATAACGGAATACTGTAGTCATATGATTTTATAGCAACACATGACCAGAATGCTTGTCTAAGTCAATCCCAATTAATTATGTTATTTATTGAAGGCTACTGTACTGCAGGTCAAAGATATTAGTATTTAAGGAACATATTTTAAATACAACTTTTTGCAATAATATTTGAATATTATGTTACATGTTTTGCTATGATTTTTGGTTGTTATAGTACCACTTCAGTGTATATTTAATCAATATTGCCAAAACCTTTCTCTCCATGATTGTGTTACTGCTAATTTCTTTACATGAAATGCAACTGTAGAATAACATTTTAGGATATTTTCAGTTATTTTTCAAATTTAAAGAGCTGATATTATGTGACATGAACTGTATTAGTGGTAAATTCATAATCTTTTGTAACTTCTCACTATTGACTGATTTTCTTTTTTAGAGAAATACTGTAGACAGATGTCATTAAAATATTGGTTTTTTTTGCATCAACTCATGTTTAATATATTTTTTTACAGATACAGTGAATAAAGAAGATAGTACACATCCTGCAGGAGAAAAAACACCTGGTAAAGAAAATCCAAAACATAGAAGGCCTGGTAAGATGATGTTTGAAATTCTTTTCTACATTATTGAAAAAATAAATTTGCAACGCTTTATTTGCCAAGCATAAAAAGAGCAACAACATTAATAGTGTAAAGTAAACATACTGAAACAGCTTTTGAGGCATAACACTAAAAATGCAAAGTGAACATAAAAATAAATCTTATGTACAATAATATAATAATGTAGAATACACAAAAACATTCCTCTCTTTTATGCCAAGCATGAAAAGAGCAACAACATTAAAAAGCTTGTGAGGTATAGGGTTATTCCATGTCAAATCACCCAAAAAAATTTTTATGGTTTAAATGTTGGCGGCCACACCCATTTTGGCCAATTTTGCCATATTTGGGCGGGCCGTAACTTTCAAAATATTGATCCGATTTAGCTAAAATTTGAGATTTGCGCATTCGATGCCAAACCCAACATGTATGTCAATTTTCATCGAAATCGGAGTCGGTCAGGTTATTTGAAATGGAATGACCCTATAGTAATAATGTTGACTGAACATAAAAACATATCTTGCGTACAGTAGTAATATAATAATGTAGAATACACGAAAACATTCATCTCTTTTATGCCAAGCATAAAAAGAGCAACAATAAAAAAGCTTGTGAGGTATAGTAATAATGTGGAGTGAACATAAAAACATCTTATGTACAGTAACATAATAATGTAGAATACACGAAAACATTCCTCTCTTTACATGCCAAGCATAAAAAGAGCAACAACATTAAAAACCTTGTGATCTATGACTAATGATGATTAATAATGTGAAGTGAACATAAAAACATATCTTATGTACAGTAACATAACAATGTAGCATACACACAAACATTCTTCTCATTGAACAGACAGTATTATAATGTGAGGTAAAACAGCAGAAAAAATATCTATGTACATATTATAATGTATGTTTCTCTTGCAACTGGACTTACTCAACAAACCCAGCTAATTGCCGCTACCCAAAATTGCACGCTACTTCTGTGCAATAGGTAGAACTAGTGTTTCTGTATGTTTCGAATGTTTAGGTTATCACTGTCACATGGTAAATTTGACTTGCTTGTCAGTTCCGTCAAATTGCAGAAAATAAAACATTTGTCAACTGAGTAGGACTAGTGATGCTTTAGTTGCGTACGATTGCAAGAGTCCGCATGTCGCCTCAAATTGCGCATCTCCTATTCACTCTAATCGCCAGGCCTGTTGCTAAAAGCCAACTGAGTTGAAATTAGCAATATGAAATTAACATACTGTAAAACCTCGAATTGAAGCCCCTTGGGCTTAATCTTGATTAGAAGCCCATCTCAAATTGGAGGCCCTCCTTATTTTGCAAAATTAGCCTAAAACAAAAGCCCATCTCGAAGGAGCCCATGGACTTCTTTTCAAGATAGCTTAGGCTTCTTTTCATGATGGTACTGTACATGAATTTCATAAAAACAAAATAAATTTAAAAGTGGCTTGGTTTACACAGTAGTTTAGGTGATTTAATGCCAGTTAATAAATGTCATGATTCAGATTGATGTTACAGTGGCCTTATTCTTTGTTTTTAGTATAGATTTTCAAAATTTACAGCATTCATTTTGAAAAGAAGCTCCCTCTTTACTTTGCAAAAGTAGCCTCGAAAAGAAGCCCATCTCAAAAATTCAAAAATAAGCCCATCCAAAGTTTGCAAAAAAAAAAAAAAAAAAGCTCAAGGCTTCACTTCAAAAAAAAAAGAAGAAGAAGAAGCCCAGGGCTTAAATTCGAGGTTTTACCACATATGCAAGTATATCTTAAATTAACAACATGATAGAAAACTTAATGCTATGCATAGGGTGCAAACATAAATAGTTTATGTTGAAATACTATAATGTGCATTAAATGGCCTGTGAAGATTAAACACAAGACATGATACAGTAGCCTACAACAACAGTAATAATGTAAAGTACTTAATAGAAACATACCTCATTGAACAAGATTAATAATGTGAAATGGACATAGCCTAAAGAATATTAATAACATGAAGTGATGAGAGACAGAAAAAGCTTCGTAACAAGATTCTAATGTGAAATGAAGAAGATCATTATGAATAATTCTGTTTGCAATCTAGGGTCCCAAGGTGCTGGTGTATGGAGCAGTACCACTGGTTCTTTTTGCTGTCTCCTTTTTGTCTACTTTAGTTGTTTTCTCTTTGTTAGTATTAGGATATTTCTTGGTTCTAGATTTTTATTCTTCGAAGACTTTGCATTTTCAAGTGCATAGAGACTGTAATATGCGCTACAAATACAGTGGATATTAACATTACCATAAAAATGCCAACTAATATTTTAAAAATATACTATAGGAAAACAAAACTTTCAATTGCTGATATAAAATAATCACACAAGTTCAATTTCAGTTTATTATAAAGCAAAACTTGAGGGCTTCATCTCATAAGTTATTATTTATCTTAATATAGTAATTCAGATAAATTTTACAAAGTTCTTTCTTTTTTAAATTGAAAGCTAATAATAAATTAGTTTATAAACTAAATAAGAGAGACTTTCTGCAGGCAGTCTTTTAACCTGATAGTGAACCAACTAATTTAATTTCGACTTTGCGAATGAAACAGTTTAAGAGGTAGCTTACAACTATCAAGTTTAAACTATGGTACCTGTGACCTCATTAAGGCCACTCATTATGTTGATTGGATGTAATAATACACAAGAGGAGTTGTAGTGGATGGACGTTTAACGCCTTGTAATGAACAATTTATGCTGATGGCTTACATTTTTAAAATATGAGATGGACCTGTAAATAGTTAAGCTGAAATATACCTGGCCAGACTAAAAAACAAATAATTGAAGTTATGTTTTTATAATAATATTGCCCATTTCATAACCTATTTATTATATACTTTGGTTTGCACCTTCTAGTATGTAATGATAGTTTGCAAGATAATCATTTCATGTAAGTTTAAACTTCGTATTCAAATATATTCTGTACACAAATAGTAACAATAGTTTATAACCTGGTTTTTCAGTTAATTCTTAATAGTGGTTAATGGTTTATTGTTGATAAAATAAATACTAGGTAATAATAATGATGATATTTAGAATAGTATATCCTGTATTACTAAAAAAAAAACTGCACTCATATATGAAATATTCTATTTATGACCATGGTACTGTGATTGACAAATTTTGTTGAACCTTTGCAAATTGAATAAAAAGAAGTATATGTAATTGAATAAATGCACTTTTTCCTTAAACTTGTTGTGTCAAAGGGAAATAATTATTCTTGGAACACACAGCTTTTGGCTAATGATTCATTGCTGTTGGGCTGCACACAATGCCTCAAATACCTCAATTGAAATCGTTTAATTCCTTCCGACCTCCGAACATGCCATTACAACATCTAACTCACAAAGAAGGTTTAGAAGATTTCAGTGGCTTAGATACCAGAATTTAGAAAATTGTTCATCACACTTATGCACTCAAACCAAAACAGTAGATCAAATAAATGAGGCCAAGTAAGAAAGACCCAATGTTTTTCTTCGGAGAGTTTTGAAAAAAAGGAAAATTATGCCCTATTCCACAAAAGGCAGCTACCAGACATGCAAAATGTAGGCCTATTGCAGGCCGTTAAAACACTCATTGCATGCATGGATATTTAGATTCTGCATGATTTTCCTGTTTTGCCTTATGATAAGTAAAAATAAAGAAAGTGGTACAAACAAAAACATACATTGCAGGAAGAGACAAGGAACACGTTATTTTTTTAATTTGGCCTAAGGTGATATAAATCTTAGAAATACATATTTGATAACCATTGCCAGTAAAGTAAAGCATTATATTAAGCTTGGAATTATATGTTTTTACCTAGGGAAAAATAAATGAGATTGTTATGGATGATATTTTCTAATGACTCTCTTTAAGAAAGTAAATGTTTTGACGGAAATATTTGTTATGTGTTCGCAGTCGAAAGTGTGCCCAGAGGGATAGTCTTCACGTATGAGTTGATCACATGATCAGATCTGGCCTCCAATGATTCCTACAAATGATGGCTATTTATGCATTTATGAACATGTTCTGCATAATCTCTGTTAGTTCTTCTTCCTATCCAGTTGGTATACATGTTACTTTCATGATATCAGTATCTGAAAATCTTGCAAATGTTTGGAAAGATTAACATTTATTTTTATTAATTTCTACAAGTTATAAATTATCAGTAATGAAACTCTGAAAAAAAGAATGAAAAATAGATACATATGCCAAAATTTGAATTCAAACACTGTTTGAAGACTTTATGAAGCTCTGTCCAAATCGTGAAGATTTATGTGCTAAGCACTATGATTTGCCCATAGGCCCAGTCTTGTATCTAGTGTGTGCACGTCAAGGAGCACGTCCCTCAAATACTCAGTCGCCCCAAAAAATATTCATGTACATGTATAGTTAAAAATCACCTCAAATCACCTTATTTTGCGAGCTAGTGCTCTCTCACCTATCATCAAGCCCCCACTTTACCTATGCCACTTCCCCCATTTCCAGACCCTTAGATACGCTACTGCATATAGGCCTCTATGAGTAAAATAACACACCAAACTTTTTTGAGAAAATCACAGGTACTTGGAACATAAAAGTGGATAGTCAGAACTATTCGTTTTGTCATGTAATGATATTTTCGAATGTCGAAGAGGATTACGGTATTAAAATTTATTATTGTACCACAAAGAGAGTATGTCTCTAAAAAGTGACACCATTACAATTTCAAAACATTTTTTTAAATAAATTGATTTTTACTGAACTGAAATAGGAAATGTAGTCATGATTTTTGGGGAAACAGAATGTGGAGTGTCCAATGTCCGAAATAGGTATTATGGGAAAGTAAGGTGATATGTGCCATTATATTTATTAACACCAATTTTAACAGGAAGGACTTCAAAATAAAGCACATATGTTGGGACAGAGCATCTCTATTCATTTCATATAAATAGTTTCAAATAAAAAAAATGGATTATAAATTAAATGATTTTCCTGACCGTGGTACATCCTTCACTAAAAACATTGAAATGGAACATTCTAGACAAGTCAGCACAGATCTCATTTGCAAAACGAATGAGCATGCGTGGCAGAAAACAAGGCAATATTTTGTGGACATGTTTACGAACAGGATCTACGTGGATTGCTTGTTATTGCAATTAAGCTTACAGTAGTCTAAATTGTTAATTGCAAAAGCTATACAACAAGGTATATTTTTACAAGTACTGTATTGTCGAATACTAATGGACATAATAATATTGTTCATTAAACATATTGTAATTTATTAATGTTTTCAATGTTTGTTACATGATGTATTATTGGCAGTTTATTTACATATATGTTATTTTATATTTGATTTTTTTTTTAAAGAATTACATACAGTTAGGATTATACCTACTGTTCATTCTCTTCAAAGGATTTCAATCATTCATATTAATTATTTAGAGTAATTATTTCTATTTTGACAAATAGAAAGTATGCTTAATGTTTTGAAATGTTTATTTTACAGTTATAGATGCCTCCAAATTGAAGGACAAGTCTGATCGTCAAAAAAAGTACAGAAACAAGCAATTAGAACTACAAAAGAAATCAATTGATCAACAGAAACAAACTAAAGAACAGAAAAGGCAGGCAGTAGAAGAACGTAGAAAGAAACAAGACGAAGAGAAAAAGGTTAGGCAACTAAATACTTATTAATATATTATATACCTAACCTTGGGGAATAATGATTATAATATTTCATATTGTACAAATGCTGAAAGTCCTTGAGTAAAAATACAGTGAAGCATGGTAGAGTAACAATGTTGTAATAATAAATTGAGTATTGAAGAATAATTCCCTAGCTTTAATTATGTCCACTAACAGTGGTGGAGCCAACATTTCCCTCACGGCCTAAGCTGTCTGATAGGGAAGTCTGAAAATATCTGGTGTGGTCAGGGAGAGAAACCTTGTTGGGTGTAAACAGCTAATTATCCGGTCACGTAAACCTGAGAATTTTGGGCCATTTTAACATGTTTGTAGCTAACCGGCTTTGGCTCTGTCCCTCGTGGTGCTGCCAATGCCCATGGATATCTTAATTTGTAAGCTAGACAGTAAGGCATTTAATTTAAGCAAGTGGTTTGAGGTCTGTCGTCATAGAATGTGAACACAAAAACCTATCGCTTAATTCTTTTTACATACCATACTTTGAATCTCTCATTTTCATGCAAATGTACTAATATTTTGTTGTTTTCACTTGATTTTGTCTCTTCTATAGGTATACCGGGAGTCTATAGTACGTCGTTCCATTGAAAGGTCTCAGAGTGCTGGAAGTCGTGAGAAAAGGCGGTCTTGGGACCCAGCTAAGCAGATTCCAGCGAGTGAGCCACCTAGAGGCCGCAGCATGGAACGTTTAAATGATACTCCGAATGAAATGGTACCTGCCGGTATCGGAGTCAATAAAAGGCTGTCTTCTTCCGTGTCAACACTATGGAACCCAGTGCAACTAGTACGACTAGGACCTAATCAAGACGACTGGTTCGAAGTTCACACGCCACGACCAAAGGCACTACGGAGCCCATCACCAGGCATCGATGATCCTAATTCTAGCACGTACACCCCTCGTCATCATTCGTCATCCCCTAATCTTGCATGTAAGCTTTCACTAACAACAGTTATAAGTAGAACTGCATTACTACTCTTAACTAGCAGGATATTGCCATAGGGCAGAGGTACATAGACATTTAAATTCTAATAACGAGAGGCATTATTACACATTAGATGTGCGATTAGTAGTTGTTAGAGAGTTGCATTTGCATTTATATCTGGTGCTATAGAAGTCTTTGCTATGTTATATTTTATTATTATTATTGATATCATTATTCTTAAAATAGTGTAATAGACAAAAGTTCATTACTAGTCTGTATATTTCTATCATTATTAGTGATGTTTATCTTTTTTTGATTCAGGGATATTTTTATATTTTTAACCCATAGGTTTAGCTTATTTTTAAATGAATAAAATTTGGATACTGTAGAAATTATTGTCAGTCTTAAAATCAGTTGTAGGCTAGATACTTCCCATTTTTGTGTTTATTGAAATTGGAAAGAGGCTTCACAAACCTCTTATTATTACTATTACTATTTCACTAATTTAAATTTTTTTTAAGCATGGCCAAACCTGACAACTTTACTTGATTTCAACTCCATTCCTTATGTTATTCTTATTGATTTTAAGTTTCTTTACTCATTTATTTTCAGTTTTTGTTAAGTTTTCTTTTCCTCATTTTCCTTCTAGTAAATACATCGTGGGTGAGAAGTACCCTAGAAGCCTTGATTGAGCTCCCTCCTCATGTTCAAGGTTCCTCCTAAGTTGTCATCTCTTTCAATATTCATATTACTTGTCGCTTTTCCTTATCTATTACTTAGTTCTTTCATTATTAATTATCCCTTTTTCTTATGTCTTGTTTCAAGGCCTTTTCTAGCTGTATTTATTCTTTCCATATATTTTCATTCATAATTTTTACTCAACAAATTTGTGCTTCCATTTCTTTCTGTAGATTCATTCTTTCAAATTTATTTTCATCTTTCCAACCTTCATTTTTTGTGACTGTTAGTAGCGTTATTTGCTTTTTTTGTATTTGTAAGCTGTAGACTTATACTGCTTGTTAGGTATTTGTGAGCTAGTGTAGTTCAGGTAATTTATTTGAACATTTGAAGGCAAGTATTATTAATGTTATTTCTATGCAAGTTATTTTGAACTAGATTATTGTATTCACAATGGGTAATCATTCCCAGTAGATATATCATACACCACATCTGTTCAGTTTGTCTGTTTCAGCACTATTGTGGTCTTCATCAACCAACTTAGCTTTTCTTTTTTTTTAAATAAAACAATGTAGCCAAGTAGGTATATAAGGGATAGTTTAAATAATGTCTTTAGATTATATGCTTTTTTTTTTTTAAATAATAATAATAGGTACATTTTTAGTATTATGATTAGTAGCATTCATATTTATTATCATTATTTTACTATTATTTTTGGAGCTTAGTCATAATGTATCTATTTTTCTATCATTATTTTTAAATGAAATTATATTAGTTTGCAATTACAATAGTGCTTTTAGACATCTTACTCATTGTTATTATTAGTCTAAAGTTGATTTACTTTCCTCAACTTAACTGTAAGTCTCATATTTTTATAATCCATTTAAATTGAATGTTTTCTTTCATTATCACATTCAATATTTTTTAGACTCTTATTAGCATGCAATTATTAATTTGATGATGTATACATTGATGTTTGATATTACATATATACTATATACTTATCAGCTTACTTTCATATTAATTTAATTTTAGTTTCATTTGATTTTGAATTTTTTTATGCATCCTAACCCTGTTTTGCTTTTTATGTTTGAACATCTACATATAAACTGTGTTTGTGTCAGTTTTGTATGATTGTAACACCTAATCATACCAAGAGAATAGTGTCCCATATCAAATAATTCTTACAAATTATATACCAATTCTGGTTTATTTTTTTCTCCATGCCCAAAGTTTAATATAACAAGACTATTAATTTTTAAGTATACTTGCTAATATATGTGTAAAGAAAAAAAAAAGAAGCATAATCCCCATTTTAACTAATTAAAAAAAAAAAATCAACCCATTTTATTCATTTTTCTACACATTAACATGATTACAGTTTCAAAGAATTGATATTTTAATTATTAAAATAAGTGCTAAATTTCAGACTTTGTGTCTTTATCCCCAGTCAGGAAAAAAAATATTTATATTAATTTTGTGCTGCAATATTTTATATGATAAACATAGTGGGCAACTCAAGAAAACAAATTCTAAAAAGTCTGTTGAGGTTTGGTTTGTACACACAACTAAAATTTGTTCACTGTCGTTAACAGTTTTTGAAAGTGCAGAGTACTTGGAGAATGAGTTTTGTGAGGAGGACCAGACAGGATCTAATCCCCAGAAACACAGATATGCCGCCAGCACGGCCAGCAGTCGTAGCCGAATCTGTAAATTTTGTTGGATTTCTAAATGAATTGACGTGTTCTTCCCTTTGCTCACCTGTCTTTCTCACCTGCAGTAGGGCCTCTTGGTCTGCATACTTGCTTACAGTGAACACTTGCTCCCTGATAACACCACACTATATCTAATAACTCCTACATCTGTCGTATTCAAATACTTTACCACCAAAAAAAAAAACAACTTGTAAAACAAGACAAGGTGATCACAAAATTGAACAAATTCCAAACAAAAACTTCAGTCTTTAGGAACAGATAAAAGAATGTTATTAGTTAGTAAATTTGATTAGAGCATTCTTAAACGTTCTGCACCATATTTTTTCTACCTTTTGCTTATTCCTTTGTGGCAAGCAGCGTTATTTATGAAAAGACATGCGGGTGGAAATTGTAAAAATATTCCGTAAATAATTGATCTTATTTCATAAATTAGCCCATATGATTTAAAAAAAATACCAAGACAAAAATACTTATTTAATAATTCTTGTTTAAATTTTGTTGTGGCTGTGATCAGAATTGAAATCAGAGAGACTATATTTTTAATTTTCCTTTGGAAGATATGTTTTGGTTTACTATATTATGTGCAAAAACATACATTGACAACCATCAGTCCCGTAAATTACCATATGCCAGTTCAAGAATGCACATTTATATAGATGAGGACACCTGAATTGATTCTATCCTTTGTGTGCAGCTAAACTTTCTGTAAAATTTCATATATTGCCATAGATTATTAAAATAGTTAATTAGTTGTTTTAATTTTTTAGCAAATATATTTTAACTGTTGTTATACATAAGTAGTAAACAGACTCATCTACAACTAACCATCTATATAATTGTTAACATCGTTAGTATAATATGATAATAATATTAATAATAATAATATTATTATTTATTTTAATTTTTTAATTTGAAACTTAAAATGCCCAGGATACATTTTCAGGCTGGTGTTAAAACCTGTTTTAACAATGGTCTAGAACAATAAAATACATGCAATTATGTAACTAATGTTGAAATGATACAAAGTTTGATATCAGCCAGAATATGGAAATTGAATTTCTTTATCTTTCCCATAAATTGAGATCTCTCAAATTTAGGATTCCAAGTTTTTTAGAAATTCTTTCTTCTGTTTGTTATTTGGTATTGGGTTCCCTTCCATATTGCTTTTCCCTTGTTTGTTAACTGTCCTATTCTTCAGAATTGGGTTCCCTTCCTTGGTAATAGGTTTTACAGTACTGTTCCAAAAACCCATCTTTTGCTTTATAAGACATTTTGTAGGCATTAACTTGATGTCTTCATTCACAGGATTATGCTTTTATTTGTAAACATTAAACTTAATTTTAAAATGTTTGGCTTCTCTATTGGGTCTTTCTTCCTAGCTTTAGACTTTAGTCCAAATAGGATTTCCTCTGCAAAGGATTGTGGGATATTGTTGAATGCTATAGTAATCTTGATGCATGGCAAGCTTTTTCAGAGGGGTGTACGTTATGTATCGTTTCCGTTAATTGTTATATCAAATGTTAATAGAACATGTATTGACATATGAATTGGAAGAACTCTGGTACATGGGTTTTTAACTATAAATTTTAATATAGATTATTAATCCTCTTTTAATTGTATTTAGAAATTTTATTAAAAATCTTTTCCCCAATAACTTTAAATTGTTTTAAAATTATAAATACACTATTAAATTTGTGGGTACCTCAAATATTCAGCCATTTTTTTAGATTGCTTTTCATAATTTACTATAAATTGCCGTAGATTTATTATGGGTTTATAGTGGACTATGAATTCACTGCTAACACATAGCTGTAGCATAGTATTCCCTATACCAGATTTTGTCCAAATAACATTTTACTGAGTACTTGTTGGATCAACAGTTGCTTGGTCTGTGATCCATAGCAAAGGTACAGTTGCATGCTGTGATGTGCGAGTGACAAATGCCTGCATTTTAATATATGGATCATAGGTTTGGCAACTGATTCCTCATTAATCCCCACCTAAAAGGAAAAAGCAACAACAAAATTTGCTCCGCTTAAAATAACGAACAAAATCCTAAATTCTGTAAAAAAAATCTAAACATCATTTGAATTAGATAGTATAATACATTCAATATTTCGACATTAATTATGTCATCATCAGGAATGATGATGAAAGCCTTTCATTTGAATTAATTTTAGAAGTAATATCATAACTAATTTTTAAAATACAATTTTATATCATGGATCGACACTGTGAACTAGGTGTCAGTTGATTTATTAAAATATAAAATTAATTTTTGTCATCTGAATCTAAACTGAATAATTTGCCATATTAAGGCACAATTAAAACCTTAAGATGAATATATCCATCTCATAGAAATATAATTCAAACATATTTCGAATAAAGCCTTTCATTATTATTCTCCCCTGTAGGCTTTTGATGAGAATTTTGAATACCGGTTCATTGTCTACATTTTTTAAGTGGGTCACACACTTTTTAATTCCTATGCAGCATTCAGCCGCATTTGCATAATTCTAAAATGTACATAACTTGTTTTTTAATAGTGTCCAAATCGTATATATTACTCAAATATTTTCCAATGAATAAATTTTAATGGTTTGTTTTGATCAATAGATGCCACTAGGAGGCGTTATAGGGGTGAGTTTCTCTCGTTGACATCATTATAACCCAGTTATATTGTATCGTCATAGAGCCAGTAATGTCTCGTCACCCAACTTTCTGTCTAGTCATATAACACAGTGCTGTGTATTGTCACTTTATTGTCTAGTTTGTTGCTGTTAGTGTCATCTTAGGAAGGGTGGAACACCATTCTAAGCCTGCCTTCTGTCTTTGTCACTGTCCTTTTCTCTCAGTAAATTACATAAACATCTCATCTTTTTCTGCCTAGTATGATCAAGTGGAGTTTGATCAATTACTCTTTTACATATTATAGATATAGATTTTTTAACTGATATTTTATTGCTACATACACAATGCACCCTTCAATTCGAGACCCTCTCTAATTCGAGACCACTTTTTTCAAGAACCAAATAACATTTACACTAAGTAGAAACTGAACCCTGAGACCACCTTAACTGGTCTCGAATTGATTATGGGTTCACAATTTTAAGAACTTCATTTTATTACAGATGAGAGGTGATACAACTTGTAATAATTTAATCATTTTTTAAATAAATTTATTGTAATAATGTAAAACCTACTGATTTGCTTATTGCTCATTTAATAATTTTATAATTAAATACAGAATGCAGTATAACATACCAAAATATAATTTGTAATATAATGAATAATATAGTGTAAGAGTGATTATAATTATATAATATAGTATAATGAAAATTTAATTATAGATTCATGAAGTATAATATACGGATAATATACATGTGAAGAAACTTTGGTAATGATTATGTAATATTATAACTATAATATATATTATTGAGTAATAGTAATACTATTAAAGGTTGTATGTTTCCTCTAGTCTGGAACATTCATCTGTAACTGAATGGAAATATTTTGAAATGTTAAGTATGTTGAGGTCCTCCTAAGGTATTATTTAATGGCGTGTGATATATGGTAACCTATAAAGGATTTAATGCTGTAATGGAAATTTTCTTAGTAATTATATATTACGATAACAGTCTAACAATTAAAATAATAATTTTTAATAATGAAAAATAATGTTAACTTTGATAATCTTCATAATAATGAAAATAAAACTACACTTATTATTTTTCTTTTCTAATCAAACTATTTATCATTAATACTACAATCGGAGATCCATATGAGTATCTTATTTGTTATTGATTATTATAATGATAATATATTAATGATGTTGCCAATACATTAAGCAACCTAATTTCACCTTGTGACTAATAAAGTTTCTCTTATAATGATAATAACAATAATAGAGAATAATAATAAAAACAATAATGAAAATAAATAGTTTACAATGATATTGTTGGTGGTGTTGACATTTTATGAATAAAGGTATGAGAATAATTTATTCATAATTGACCTTTTAATAATTTAGAATGCAAAATTTCTAGACTTCCTTTAAATTATGAAATCAAATACTGTATTTTCATAATAGTAAACAGAACCTAACAAATGTGCTATTTCCATCGCATTTTAAGCTGATGATCAGCTCATGAAAATCTTGTGAAGCACAATGTCAAGGGGCACTTTACCTTATATGCAACATAATTAAAACCTATTTATTATTGTAGTTTTAGATTTCACACCCAGCATCAGCAATTTTTATCATCAACAGATCATTTCAGCTTTGTTTTGTTTATTTTAGCAGAAATCTGTTTCTGCTTAATGCAAGATGTTTCACTGCTTAATTTACTGTTACTTCTTGTAGTCTTGTATTTTTTATTCCTAATGCATGTCAAATTTTTAAGCATCCAAATTTTCTGCTTTTTCAGACTTTTGAATCTTATTGTATTGTGTTTATCCCCAATGCATTACTTCATACCTATTTAGAGACCACCCATATCTTTAGTTGTAATTTACTGTTTTGTTTTGTTACTTGTTCTCTCATTTTTGTCTGTTTATTTTTAGTTAACAGTGATTTTTTTTTTATTAGAATATATATATAATTATGTTTTTTCTTTAATACTTAAAAAAAAAAATGTTAAAAATCCCCTAATTTTCTTTATTTTTGTAGCTACAACTTCCCAAAACAAATCATCACCTAGCACACCCATACGGAGGACTCCAACTCCAGGGAGTCGTGGAAGAAGCACAGAGAGGAAGACAACTGCTCCAGTGCAACCAGCCTCAACAAGTGAAACACCAGCTAAGGTATTGCATTAACTTTTAATATTCAAATGATAAATTATTATATAGTATATTAAATTTTATGTATGTATTCTTCTTGAGATCTTAATAAATAAAGTATATACAGCTTGCTGTTTTTTAACTTGTATACCCAACTGTCCAAAAAATAAGTCAGATTAATACCACATAGAAAACAAATGTAAAGTTTGTAATGTAGAAGAACATATTTCCAGGCTCTGTGAAGCGTCTTTTTTTCTGAGATGATCATTCACACACGACTAGTTACCTTTTATACGAGTGTGCAAATTTGAAACGAATGCCATCTTCAGATTTGTGTTCACCCCAGATATGGCAATTTCTTTTGTGCCAGGCATGAACACATTTGCTTCAATGTTACTACTGTATAATCGTTTTAACATAATCATTAGTTTGCACTATATATTTCTTCCATTATTTTCAGACTCAAAGACCAGCTTCTCCTAAGGGGTTCCGAGCACCTTCTCCAAAGCCATCACCAGGCACACCAACTAGTTCTAGTAATTCCAGTATGCATGTTAGAC
This sequence comes from Anneissia japonica, assembly GCF_011630105.1. NCBI lineage: Eukaryota > Metazoa > Echinodermata > Crinoidea > Comatulida > Comatulidae > Anneissia > Anneissia japonica. The sequence goes on from NW_022705477.1 coordinate 265,021, forward strand.
AACCGTCACTACGGTTAAAGAATAAGACAACTGTAGATGCTAAGAGCCCAACAGATAAAACTAGTAAAACACCAGGTAAGTAAATGCATTAAAATCAGCATTATATTTATACACTTGTAACAATGATAATCCAGCCAACGAAAGTGGTCATTTGATATATAACCATGTCTTATTATGGAGCTTGGAGAATGGAGAGCTGATGATTCACAACCTTTTATGCTTTATAAAGTTACTTTATGAGGTTTAAGGAATATAGCTATTCATTTTTGACTGTTGATGTTCTAAACCCAAGTTTTTTTTTTGTAATGCTTGCGGAGTAGAGTTGGAAATAATTGTGATGAAATCTAAAGAAAACTTTAGATTAGAAGTTTATTTGATCAAATAGCTCTCGCTTTTATCTTCGAATCACACATTTGTTTATTCTGAAATGGTATTTTTGATATATTTTGTTTCTTCAGTTTCCAAATCAAGCCAACCTCCTCCAATTAAGAAGGCTTTGACTCCTGCCAAATCTTCTCCAACAAGAACTCCTAGAACCCCAAGTACTAACAACAAAACTGTGGCAGCTAGTAAAACACCAGCAGCTAGTAGAACACCTGCTGCTAGTAAAACACCAACTACTACTACTACACGGACATCAGCAGGCAGTAGAACTCCAACATCAACAAAGACGCCAACATCCAAGCCCCCGGCAGCCAATAAAACACCAACTGCTAAACCAGCAGCAGCAAAATCGCCAACTGTACCTAAAGCAACACCAATAACTAAAGCAACCCCAACCCCAAAAGAGACACCCAAGGCTCCATCTCCAACAAAAGAAGAAGCACCTAAACCTGATGTGCCACAAGTTACAGAGCCAGAAAAGAAAAGTATGTCAAAGACCAATAACAATTGTTTAAATATTATGTATTTTATGACTCTATATTCCTCCATACTGTATATCACTCATTGTAAACATTTCATTTCTTCAAAATCAATTAATTATGATCTAACTTATTGATGATTTTGTTTAGGTTCAGATTCTGAGACAAGTAGCCCACCACCTGAGTTGTCAGCTGAAGAGAGAGCCAAGCAGGCTTTGGCAGAGAAGAGGCGACAGATGCGAGAGAAAGCTGAAAGAGAAGCTGAGCTTCAAAGGCTACAAAAAGAACAAGAGGAGTATGTTTTATCAATTTCTGATATTTAGAACATTTTCAGATTTTGGTGCAACCATTTGATACAATTGAATTTGTGGTTGAAAATTTAACATGTAAGGTAGAGCTTCCTGGTCATTCTACCAAATCTGAAGGGGATCTCAAAGGTTTACATGTGATCTACTGAGAACATGGTCTGCCTGGCATTAAAATTCAAGGAATTTTAAGGTTTAGACAAAAAATCCACAGATAATGTAAATTAATCTAAATTTTAATTAATCACCTCCTTGTACTCATTCATGTAGGAAAGAAGAGGAAGAACGTCTACGAAGGGAGGAGGAAGAACGAATAAGAGAGGAAGAGGAGGAACAAAGATTGGCAGAAGAATATAGGAAGGCAGAGGAAGAGAGGTTACAAAAGGCAATAGAAGAGCAGCAAAGAAAAGAGGAAGAAGAAAGACTACGAGCAGAAGAAGAAGAAAAGAAGGTACAAATTTGTATTTTGTTCATTAAAGAACCTTTAATATATGTTATAAAGTCAATTGTGACGTCATCACTGCAACTCCCAATGTTATTTGCCTATCCCCCACAGTCCACTAATTTTTCAATTAGTGGACGCTTGGCTTGATTTTTTTTAGGTTCGTGTGCAAAAAAAATTCCTCATTTTTCTTTCGTCTCAGCGAAGATATCGCGCACCGCAATGAAAATTGAATTGTAATTGAAAACTTTCATAAAACAAGGTTAATTAGAACCTGAAGAAAGCTACTTTAAATTCAATATCAAGTATGAACAATTAAGCAATTCCTTAAATCAATGAACCCTAATAAACTAAACAAACGAATATTCTAGACCTATTTTAAAGACTCAAGGAACGACATTAGATGTAGGCCTACGGCCAGGCTGGAGGCAGCCGAGGCTTCCTCCTCTAGTAGTACTACTAGCCTAGCCCAGGCCATAGCCTAGCGTAGTTATGAAATCATCCCACAATTTTAACCTGTCTGCACCGACCAAAAAATTAGTGACAGTGACTGTATTCTCTCTCGAATGCTTTAAAAAATGTTTATTTCTTTGAAAAATGTGAAACATTACAAACTAGTTCTTCTAACACAATGCAAATTACAAAATAGTTATTCACCGTATCCGTACTGTGCTGTAGTTAAACGCGTACTGCAGGAGCACAACAGCATACGCACCGCTAAAATGATTGTAAAATAATACGCACACAGTATACTGATCATATCACTATAGCAACCGATGACTGCTACAACATTTGGTTATCACAACTAACCTTAAAAGATGGTGATTGACTTATAAAGCAATTAGTAGAGCATGCATCGTACACTAGCGGACAATTATTATACTTAGGTTAGATTTAATGCATTCACAAATTTCCTTCGGGCCTAGCAGGCCCTCAGGAAATTTTTCAAGCATTAAATCTAACCTTTGTATAATAATTTTCCTATAGTGTACTATGCGGAGCTCTATTAATTGCTTATTATTGGCATCACATATTTTCTAGCCTTATGCATCTTTTTACTATTTCATAATTTGATAGTCTTTTCCATCTTAATAAGAATTTGATTTTCTTCTAGAATTTTTATGGAGAGTTGTAAGACAAATTTTGGAGTTTGCAGGATTTTAACCCATGAATAATATTAATTTACCCTTGATTTTAGAGAGAGGAGGAAGAACGAATAAAAGCAGAAGAAAAGAAGAAAAGGGAGGAAGAATTAAATGAAAAATTAAAGAAAGAAGAGGAAGCACGAGATGCAAGGAAGAAGGTAATTTTTATGCTTATTTTATTGGGGGTTTTTTCCTCTATCATTGTTATGGTAGCTATATATTAAGTGATAACACTTAATGAATACTATTCTTCTATTAAATTAAAAAATTGTAGAGCTCCCTACTAATGAATTCAGCTTAGATATTAGCCTTGGATGCATTTACTTCTGCTAAGGCAATTTTATGTGTGTTTGATAGCTCATCTGAACTCACTTGTGTGCAGCAGGCTTTAGTTTGTGGAGTCCTATTGATATATGCAGTATTTTATATCATGTCATTATCTTTGAATCATAGCGTGTAGATGAAATTATGAAGAGAGCAAGAAGAAGCACTCCAGCTGTCAAAAATGATGTAAGTTTTTTTGAATATGCCTCAAACTTAAACACTAAATCTGATAATTGAAAGACCATGCTTTACTTCTCTGTCACTTGCTGATAGTAGAATAAACTTGAGTGATACTTTATGCCTTTCTTCGTAGGATTTTGTTTTGATTCTTTTGAATATTGAAATTTCATTCTCAAAATGAAGTTCTTTATTATTAAACTACTGTACTACTACTTATTGTATAATTAATTGATGTGTTTTGTTTGATTCCTGTACATTATAGTATAATGATATTTGATCACATATTTTAATTGGTTATTTATACTTTTTATAGGATGAACGTGACAACAGAGATGAGGATAAAGACATCGATACTAAAGCAGAAAAAGAAAATGGTATTGAGGGCAGTATATACAACAATGATAATGACAAATATAGGAATTGTTTTGGAAATGGATCAACAGTAGCCAGCCATGAAACTCTGTCAGGTGAGATGGAACAAGACATGGAAGCCGTGCAGGAGGGAGTGATGGGAGAGGATGACACAGCTTATGGGGTACGGGAAAGTCCTGATGTGGTACCAGAGGGGGGTTACCTTGAGGGATTTCCTAAAGAGAATGAAAGTGAGGGGGAAAATGAGAATACCAAGTCTGGTGAACAGTTGTATGAGAAAGCTGTGACAGAAGAAGTAGGTGAGAAAGATGATGTTGTGTTGGCATCCAAAATAAAGGATGATAGTTGTGAGTTTGAAGACCAGGAGGAAGCTTTGATTGGTGAGACTAAACAGCCAGTGAAGTTTGCTGAGATAGTAGCAACGCCTTCTTACCCAGTAGAAAGTGAGGTACTAACATCTGAGAAAGAGGAAGTTGGTGTTGAGGCTGTGTTGACTTCTGATAATAAAGAGGCCTTAGGAGATCTCCTTGGTGAGTTTGAGAGTGACAGTGCCGATGGTAATGTTTTCAGTACACCAAAACTAGAGAGTAATGTAGAATTTGACCTCTTAGGGACAGATGTTGACAAAGGTCTAGGTAGTGAAAATGATGGAAGTAGTGTTGATGTTTTTGTAGAGGATTTAAATCAGTATGATAGTTTGAAACACCCTAAGCTTGCTTTTTGCCACCAAGAAAGTGATGTGACTGAAGATGATGATTCAACTGCAGCTCAGGCTGGAGATATTGACACTTCAGCGGGTGAAGCTGATCCTTCAGTTGGTGATATTGACATCTCAGCTAGTGATGTTGACCTTTCAGCTGGTGATGTTGATATCAGACACCCTTGTGATCTTGACACAGCTGGTTTTGATACTAAGTCCAACTTTGAGGACTTTACATCAGATGATAGAGTGGCAATTCACCATGATTCTCACGGTCTCCAAGATATCCATGAGGAAGGGTCTGAAGAAGATGAAGAAAACAGTGATGTTAAAAATGAAGCTGGTGAAAATGAGAATGTTGAAAGTGATTTACTAGAGTCATGCTCATCTGATAGGTTTATTGTCATTGATGAAAAATCTCTACAAGAGGGTGATTTGAATTCTGGTGATGAATTGGTTGAGGAAGAGGAGGAAGATCTTCCTCAAGATGATGACCATGTAATCCCTGTTGTTGAAACTAGTTCTCATGATAAACTAGTTGATGATGCAGAGGTGGGAACCTCTGAAAATGAGAAGGTTGTGGAGGTATCAAAAGATGTAGGCACAATCCCAGAAATCACCTTAGATGAGGTAGAATATGTCCATCAAAATAGCTCAGGTGATGAAGAAAATGAAGATGATAGAAAAGAGGAGGATCAATATAGAGGAGGCGACAGTGAGGATGAAGGTATAGTTGAAGAAACTTCAAACACTATTGCACATGAGGAAAAAGTTGAAAGGGATGAAGAGAAAGTTAGTGAGGAGGAAGATGTTGGTGATTATGATGCTAAATTAGAAAGTACCTTTGATATAACTGGCCATTCACATTTTGATGATAGTCACAAAGATGAACCTGAAACTATAAATGTGGAGGAGAATGATGAAGTAGTTGAGGGTTCAGTAAGAAATGATTATGGTAAGGAAGATGAATTAGTAGAGAGTCCACACTCAAGCCTTGAGAATCCCATTGAAGAACGTAATACTACTAAGAGAGTTGAGGATGATTCTGAAGAACATGGTAGTCCAAGACTGGATGATTTAGGTGTCACTACTCACCCTCATGTTGAGGACTATACCACACCTGAGGAGTCAGGTATTGTGGAAACAGAAGGGGTCGGTAATATTGAAGACCCAAGTAGTATGCATAGGGATGATATTGATTCACATTCAAGCTCTGATGAGGGAGATCGTGGTAATGTAGATTATCTAGCTCGTGATAGGGTGGTGAGCCAGAGCTCTGAAGATAAAGAGAGAGAAGATTCTTCTAGCAGTAGTAGTAGTTCAGATAGTGAGAATGAATCTAGCAAAAAGGATAGGAAAGTGAAGGTTGAGGAGAATGTTTTCCATGTAGACGCAGGTAATCTTGGATATCTTGGAGATGAAGAACGTGCTCAAAGCAGCAGTCCTGACATTGCTTCCCGTAGTCCAAGGGTAGATGATGCTGAAAAATTAGAATTTCATAGCAGTGCCTCCGAAGGTGAGGATGCAAAAGATACTAATGATTCCTTTCCTGAAGTTTCAAGTCTGAATGCAACCAGGGGAAGTCCAATTGGGGATATAACTATGTTAGGAGTCCAAACCCCAGAAGGTGTATTGGAAGAGCCTGGTAGAGTTGAGAGTGAAGATGAGAAAGATGATGTCATTGATGGAGATGCAGTTCCAGAGGAGTCACCTGAATTGGATACAAGTGAAGAAATTGAGAGTGGTGAGCCTAGTAGTAGTCTTGAGGCATCTGGAGAGATCTTACTAGACACTGATAGTAGTGTAGCTGATGTCAAGCCCCAGTTTGAGGATGAGCAAACTCCTGATGAGGCAGAACAGTTGTCAGATGATGAGAGTTCATCAGACAGTGTGCCTGCAACAATGAGAGTTGATGATGAATGTGTTGAAAGAGAGGATGTTGGTTGTTCGAATGCTGAAATTGGGGAGGATGGTACAAGTTCTCAAGAAATCCTTTTGTCAAACCAACACCCCTCTGGGGAAGACCACAATGGGAATTATAGTAGTGAGGATGAGGATGATGTAGATAGTGTTAAAGCAGCAGAGGAGCATGATGACAGGGAGGAAAATGGAATGGATATGGGTGGGCGGGAACTAACCTCATCCCCATCAACTAACTCCACCTCATCTTCTGAGGGCAGCTATACAGCTAATCCTGTTGACTACCATAAAAATGATGACTTAATACATGCCATTGATTCACCAAATACACTTCATGATCAACAACATTCTGTCAAACACATTGGAGTGCATCAGGATGTATATCCTGGCAAGGAATCCAGCATTGTATTGGATGCTGTCAGAGAGGATGATGATGGCTTGAATGGCAAATCAGCGCAGACTGACGAAGAAGATGTGTCTGTCAGCACTGAATTGTAAACATCATTGCCATAGAAACACATCAGGTACTTCCATGTAACATACCTCAACACTGCCCTCGTCTGTTTCTCTTGCTTGAAAGTCTGGTTGTAGTAGCTTTCAGTTTTCTCTTTTTTTTTTATAAATTTGTGAGTGAATTTTTGTGCATTCACAACCCATCTAGTGACATTCTTTCTTTATGATTTTGTGCCACGCTTTCTCCACTGAACACATTTGCAGTTTTGTGTGTGAACCAAATTTGCTTTATTTTGCATAAGTTCTTTGTTTTCTTCATCTACCTTTTGAAAAGAATAAGTAATGTATATGAATATATTGGAGACTTGAATTGCTTAATTCATTAGCTCCAATCTTGAATGTCCAGATCTGAAATTTGATTTCTTATGTTGAACCAGATGTTGTAAAGATATTATATATATGAGACATTTGGAATGTTGTTAATACAATAGTTATGTAGTTTTTGCTCTATTGTGATCATTGATTGTTAGATGTTTTTTTAATTTACTGTTTCTGTATTTTTTGAGGATTTTTTGAAAATGTAGTCTAGCACCTGTCTTGGTTTAAATATAATTTGCTCTACGTTTTTGTGTTTTTTTTTCAGACTTTTGTCTTATTTTTTTTATAGGCCATTCATAGATATGTTTTCATTGTTTAAGGCATTTGATTTCTTCTATTTTGCATTACATTTAATGTTTTGATTTTCTATTTCTCTATTTTAAAAATTCTGTTGCTTAAAATTTCTTTCTCATCTAGCCTTAAGGGTGGTGTTGTTTACCAGTGCTGTGTCCACTCCTGAAAATTATGTGATGGTGATCACTACATACATACACAACATACTTACATGACTTCACCTATGACTTCATACAAACATAGTACAGTAAACAGCATTATCAGTCAGTCAGTCAATTAAGCCTGCCCTCAGGATTTTTACCTAATTTGCATGATATGCATGATTGCTTTTTTCAGATTTTGGGCTGAAATGTCATTGATGCTCATTGTTTTTTGTTTTTTTTTGGTCTTTTTTTCACTCTTTAGTTTACTTTATTATTTGTTTTTTTTTGTTTTTCTCCATGACTAGAGATTGGTTAGATTTAAACTTAGTTCATTAGAAAAATATGTTATTCAATACTATGTTGTTGAATTTTAATATCAAAATTCCTCCTCCCCACCCAAAAAAATAAATAAATAAAAATAAAATGAACAAATCCATTTCCCATTTACTGTTTAGTAACAATATGCAAATTAGTAAATAAAAATAATAGATATATATAAGACAATTATGATATTGAAATAAGCATGTATGTGTTATATTTCTTTACATAAAATAAAAATTCTGGAAAATTCTCTGCAAAGTAGTATAATAGTGTATTCAAAGAAATCAGTAGTTAACTGAAATTATAAATATATTCAGCTAGCAGTTGGAGATGCATGATTATTATCTGTGTTTTAACTATTGTTTCTTTATACCCTGCTTTATTCCACCATATTGCATGATGAAATTCAGTTTTGACATTGGTGGGGCTATAACATTATTTTAATCTGTGCTGTTGTGTAATGCCTATGATTACTGTTACATAACTGAGTCCCTGTTAACTTTTAATATAGGAAGATCCATTAAACAAAAAATGTTTATTATTTCTTAATAATATATGGAGAATCTTATATAAAGATAGAAAGCCACCAATGTTGAGAATATTTTTTTTATTAGTTTTATGAAGAATTATTAATAGACGTGTTCTGTCCTGGTTTGCATGCACATTTATGTTGTTACTGACAATATTTTTTTCAAAACAATTATATGAGTGGGAGGAAAAGATATGCATCACAAAGTCACAATACCGATACTTACTAGCTTGCATGGCATGATATCATAACTTCCCACAATGCTGCTTCAAAGCAAATAAAACGAATGTCATAGTAATGAATTATTTGTGATTAATACAAAAACCAATTCAAAATTAATCATGATAATTTTAGACTAGTATTTCTTTCTTTTTTTTTTGCACTTGCTGGTATTTGTGGGTTGTTATGCAGTTTATTTGCTTATGTTTTTTGAACTACCATTGTTTTCTTTGTTGTTGAGTCCATGTACTGTATATTGTGTTAGATGTACTGTATATTGTGTTAGTGGATTTAGTGCTTGATAAACATTGCTGGTTGTGGGTTTGGTTTGCTATGTGGTGAATGTTATATAACATTATGCATGTGTATGCCTCTGGTTGCTCTGCATGTCAGGGGAAAAGGCTTGTTTTTTGTGGGATAGGGGGGTATTGCCAAACAGACTGGGGTGCGAAAATTGAGAAATGCGGAACTAAATCTGTATACCAATGAAAACTTAATGGTCATTTATAATATTTTAACCCACTTAGTGGAACTAATTTATAGTCATGGGTTGCACTCCCAGCCAATGCCCATGCATGTTGTATCAGTCATAATCTGTCAGGTGCTCTACCAGCTAACAACAATAAACTTATCCATTTTAAATGCAGTATTTATCTGAATGTGTAGAAACTGTATTTTGTTAAATTTATTTTCTAGTGGAAAATAATCTAGAACCCTGAAAGATTCAATTAAAATGTATTAATCATGAAATATGTCAATGCAAAAATACATTAATCTTTGATTTTTATATAATTTCACTAACTGAACTTTGGGAAAAAATTATTCATTGAATTTGTGACTAAAATTGTTTAAAGTTCAGAAAATATTATGGCAAATGTGTATAGTACCTAAAAGAAATATTAAATCATATTTAATTATAGTTTTTATACTTTTACCAGATGCTGTGTGAGGGAGAAACGTGTCAGGAGGAACAATTACCCACTAGTCCTGGGCAACTACACGAGTTTCTGCCGACCAAAGTGCAACCGCCATCATGATAGTCAATATTTAATGGATTTCTGCAAGTCATCAACGAAAAGAAAAACAAAACCGACTATGTCTTACTGCGTCTGCCATAATGGCCAAGCCCTGTATCATATTTGTGGCAAGGTGTACTAAATGTTGTGGTTTGCTGCCCTCTATCATCCTTTCATTGTCAGTATGTGGATTTTCTTTCTGTGTATAATACTGTACTTATTTCGCCTTATTGAGAGGAAGCACGGAAAACACATGTTGAATTGGATAAGAGTCTACTGGATAACCGTAAAGGCGTATATACGGAGATCATTAAAATAAATATGGTAGCCTGCATGAAGACAATTAAACCAAATCTACCATAGAACTTAGTAGCAGTGAATATACTACATTGATGTATTGTGTATTGTAAAATAAAAAACTGCATTTTAACAATGTTTATTTCTGCTATGAATGAGAATGACTGTTATTGTGGATGGCATCTGTTTAAGCAATTACATAGCAGAATTTTAATGTTTTTCCTTATTTTGTTCAATGCTTTTGAGAGTAGGATCTTGCCAAGTACATGGAGTAGAAGTAATTTTTCATGAATTAAAATTAAGTCACTTGATTTTGTATTAGTAGATCAATTGTATGTTAAGCTGCCTGGATGCAAAGAAACGTATACTGTTGTACTGTGTAAGGGGGCATTATACTTTGCCACTATTGAACCCGGAAATATAAATGTGGTAGGAGATACCCCCCTGTTTAGCTGAGCAAGACATAAATCAAGTACTGTACTGCACTCTTAATTACTATGATTAGTACAATATTCAGACGCGACATCAAAAGCGCAATCAATAATTTAAAATATATGTAGAGCATCAGTAGAATCTCTAGGAATTAGCTATGTTAATTTTAAATTGGTGTAAAAACTTCTTTGTTTAGATATTCTTCATTTAAGCAGACTTGTTGCAGGGCCATTAGTTTCCAATAACAAAAAATTAATTATAATGTACATGCAATCACAAATTAATATATTAAGTAAAGGAATTAGTGAGCCAAATTAATTAGAAACAGCGAAATGAATGTCTAGTTTTGCAAGTTCATGAAGAATAATTATATGAATATTCATGAGCTGATAATGGTCACATGATCAATAAGCAGAGAGAGTACTGTAATCATAATGACTTTTTAAATTGTTTATTGTGTCCGTATGTTTTAAAAACCCCTCAATTATTATTCTGTTAGGGTGTTGCGATCTGCGCTGCTACTATGACATGGGTTTATAGTACGAGAAAGAATCATGTTGTTCTTCATGGAAGTTGTCATTAAAAGATGATGAAAACCCAACAGAAATGAAACAATCTGTAATATAGCGAAACAAATTAGCGATATATTTATTTCTTTGTGTATGTAAATTGTTCTTTAATTAGTTACTATTTTTGGTGTTTTCAGAGTCCGGCTTATAAGTTTATAAATTTAGGAATGTAGTTTCACGTTTCATTTCTGTTGGTAAACAAGTTGTAACACAAGCTTGATATTCTTCGGCTTTAGCTGATAAGTTTTAACTGGAGAAAAAATGTTATGCATTACTATGGTATATTCAGCTAGCATGGTACCAATTGCCTTTAGTCAATGGATTCAAAGTGGTGAGTGAATCCAACAAAATGCATAACACTATTGATGTTGTCTTTAAGCTTGTTGAAGGCTTACAGTTTGTTCTTAGTGATACAGTATTGTCATGTGATGATAAAGGTGTAAAGCGATTGGTAATTTCCAGAATGAAAATGGTAGAATTAAACTACAGTTATGTCAAATTTGTCCTGCTAGGACTGCATTTAATGTCATCTATTAAAGAGATTTAAAGAGAATTGTTCTTTGTCTTGTTCATTTTTGTATTATTTGTAAAACATATACTGTTGAACTTGTAAGTCAAATCTAAAATGGCATTGAAGAAAAAAAAAATTGGCAAGTTTAACTGTACTCATATTGTTTAATAGCATGTATTCATACAGTGTGGACACTTGATTTCTAAATCATTAGACCATCTGTTATTCTTTCTGATAAGTGCATTTTCAGGGGATTTGCTAGACTTGCCACAAGTCCCTTATTTTTTCTCATCCTGGACAGCGCCACCAACAAGCAAGTTAATTTAGAGCCTAATCTAAAAAAAAAAAAAATCAAGTATGGGACGCCAAATAAATTAAGTATGGCGCGCAATGAAGAGAGAATAACCCAAAATTAGTGCCTGGAATCCAGGCTAGGGATTTCCCTAAACAGAGGTCTTACATCCCCCGCAAGAGCTCACATGGGCATGGCCAGCCCAGCCCAGGACCCCCCCCCCCACTGGGAGTTCTTGAGTTATATCATTGATTCCAAACATCTATCGTGTAATTGTTTTAAAAACCTGCAAACTTTGAGTAGCTTGGTGGTGAAGAGGCTCGCTTTCCAATCCCAGTCTCCAGGTTCAATTCCTGTCACAGTAACAGGATTTTCTTTCCATGACCAAAGCCTCATAATGAGTCTATGCAGAGCAAGCTCCTTATTAGCTTGGGTTCCAGGCCCTAATTTTAGGTTACTCACTCTTTATTGCACTTAGTGCCCGCCATACCTAATTTAATTGGCGTCCCATACTCGATTTCTTTTTTTTTTCAAATTATTCCATCTCTAAATTAACATTCTCGTTGGTGGCGCTGTCCAGAATGAAAAAAATAAGAGACTTGTGGCAAGTCTAGCTTCTTATATTTGATTTGTGAAGTGATATGCCACTTATAGTGATATGATCCAATAGAAAAGACAAAGCACAAGTTACTCCTTTTTAAGAGAAAAACTACAAAACAATTTATTCAAAATGTGATGAATTTGAGACATCATAATGCACTCTACTAAACAATCTGCAGGTTATGAAAAAGGCAAAGGATATTGAAGTTTATACTTGATCTTCAAGGCCAAAACTCAAACATCATTACAAACAAGAATTTTTTGCTTCCAAAAACCAGAACTTATCGACAAATGATAGTATGAAAAATTACAATGTTTTATATCTACGAACACTGTAGAATCGATGCATTTTATAGTATATATGCAGTAAATTAGTTTGAAATACTAAACAAATGCATTTCAATGGCCATGCTTCCGAAAGACCACAAATACAACATCCTACAGTATTTATTACTGGGTTTGTATATTTTCTTATTCTGCTTAAAATTTACACCTTTTCCTCTTCTAACCATGTCTGAAGACCAGGTTAAATAAGTGGTACATGATGCACTTAATAAAAAAATATACAGTACTGCACAGTACATTTAGATGACAGTTTCTGATTAGTAAAGGGAAACTCTTACTGCTAATTCCATTAATTCATTTTAACTATTGAAGTAAGCATTATCAAATGTAGCTGTACTGTATGTATTTTGTGTGTTTCTAACATCACACATCTATTCAAAACATACAGGCCCAGATATATTCCTGTCAAAAAATGAAAACTTATTTCAAAAGAGCAAAAGTGTCCAGTATACATATTTATATAGGCTTGATCTTGAAATGTAGACCGATGAGAGAAAATACGAAACACTTTATGTCTTGTACAAGGTAGTAGAATGTCCTCAGCCCTTCAGCATCCCTGAGAAAAGTAAAAGCAATGTAATTAATATCAAGATGATTCCATTCAAGATTGACATTATGTAACATACATCTTCCTTCAAAAATAAATGTTAATGATGATAATTATATTCCAAATAGTTTTATCTGGTTTGCTTACAGCAGCTGTAGTACTGTTTTATCTACAAAAATCTAAGCACAATTGATGTAAACTAACTGTGAACTTTCGTCGATGTTATCAACATGACTTCTGCTATGTGAAAAGGTCTGGCACCAGAGGGCGTTGTTCACCCAGTGCTCAAAACAACGAATGCTGGCTCACACAGCCTGACAAAGTCATGTTGATAACATTGAGGAAACATCGCAGTAAGTTTACATCAACTGTGCTTGGTTTATTTATTTAGGAACACAACACCTGCACCAAGGATCGTCAGTAGCGAATATATCACTGTCTTATTGCAGGTGACAATCTCTTTCAATGTTTTTTTGCTCAAACTAAATCTCAATATAAGGTTAGTGAGTGGAGTTTCTTTGCTTAGGTCATGAGAAAAAAACCTGTAACAATGACAGGAATTGAACCCAGGACTCTGGGATTGGAAGGCAAGCATCTTAACCACCAAGCTATTCAACTCCACTCATATTATTATCGATAAAACAGTACTATATCATCATTATCATCCCCACCATTAGTATAAAATATAATTATAAGTATCAGACATACTTGCTATTGTTGACATCAATAAGTGACCCAATCTTGCTTGTTGTAAATGAAATGTGTTCATCTCCCATAACAATCTCCAACTCCTGTCTACCCACACGGTCCGGGGGTGGCCACAGCCCATCATCTTCCTGCATTACTTCACTATCCTCTACAAGTCTCCTCAGTTCTTCTGTCACAGCTTTGTGTACAAATGCCTGAAAAAAAGTGTAAATATATTAAAATAGTACATTTACATATAATGCCCCAATGGTCTAACCAATTTATAATTAGAGTACAGTTATGCATTATTGTTTGAGTACCCACAATATACAGTATGTATATCAAGCAATTTTCACTGTTTTCAATCAAAAACTTTAATGATGGTATAGTCATCTGGAGTATAAGGTAAAATAAGTTATTAACTATTACTATACAACAATTACTACATATCTAACACAAGACCGGAAACTTTGGAAAGTCATACTGAGGCCTTCATCCAGCAGTGGATTGACAATGGCTGATAAAGTAAAAAGTAAAGTAACTATTGCATTCTGTAGTACAAATATACTTACCTCTTTCCTGATCATCACATCATTTTTGTAGTTGGAATTATTTGCATACCGAAGCTTGCCTATTGGAAAATAAATTTATTCAATAAAACAATTCATAGATTTACAGTATATAGTGAAAGTAAACAAGGTCACATTGTGCTTGACAATAGACAACAAAAACTGTATTTTTATTTATATATTTCACAACAGCCAATCAGTGGTTTAATGCTGAAAGGTGTAAAAAGGACACGAATTATTTAGGCCTAGGCCTACATAACTTGCCTGCAATACAGTAACATACTCTACTGGATAGATTAAAGCCGACAGACACCTCAGTAATATTATGTAAAACATATCTGGCTTGTTTTCTGCCCGAAAGATTCAAATCAAGCAAAGGAGGTCAATAATTATAATAATCCTCTTCCTTGACTTGTTTGGTTCAATCGAGATGCTGCCATTTAAAACCATTTAGCGTAATATTGCCGTATATATAGGCCCTAGCTCTTGGTCTGAATGGAAAGACAGTAACTGGCAGATTGTTTCAGTGAGACGCGGTAACGTACATCAAACAAATTAACAGCTTTCCTTCTTCGACAGCTAGGCCTGGGGCCTAGGCCTGCGTCTATGAAGACCCTAGGTAAACCTAGCTAGGGATATGTAGGCCTAGGCCCTATCCTATGCCAATTCTCGTCGGAAACTGCTGTATGTTCGTAGGCCTAGCCTAAAAAACCATCTCAAACGCTCATTGAGAATGGATCCATCTAAATTATATATATACCATAAATATCTTGGATTAAAGAGCATTCTTACCATCGGGTCTGAATTCAAATTCAAGGAATTCGTGGCCAAATTTTCCTTTATGACCAACGTAATATCGTAGGTAGAATTCGCTGTTAGCCGACGCCATGCTTGTTGTTTGGCTGGTGGCGGTGTTCATGTACGTGTACCAGAGCTGTATTTACGGCGGCCGGCTCTGCATGTTCTTAAAAAATTTTCTCCATGCTTGTTATTTATTTATTTGTTCTTTATACTGGGTTACCTGTTAAAATATTTAAATTAGAAGAAAAACAACACAGACTATCAAAAAACATTTACTGTCATACAGTATAAAATTGATGGAAAAGAATTTCATACCCCCGCCTTTTATCTTTATTATTCTAATTAGAGACCAAAGCTGCTAAAGACATAAACCTCAATATTATCCTAAAAGTGGTCTTAATTAAAGGGAGACCTGCATAATGTATACAACATAACACACGTGAACAGACTAAACCTGTAATGTTATACTGAATTTGATTTTGATTCTGCCCTGGTCCGTGGAAAAAGAAAATAAATAAATAAAATAAATAAATAATCGACGTTCCGGTAATTTCACACGACTACTAAGTACAGGTTTTTGTGCACCTCAGTGTGTTTCATTCGGTTTACTTAATTATAGTAACAAATTGTTAAATATACAAATAAGGGTAAAACTTTACTGTATTGTTTGGTTTTGTTTTTGTTATGTTATTTATCCGTTTGTTGTTTTTGAACTGTCTTTTGCTTTACTTTTGTTTATATTTTATATTGTTCATGGGTGAACCACCAAAGTGATAGGTGCCACTGATCTAAAAGTGAACCCAATAAATCGTATCGTATCGTGAACAAAAATCTGTGCAGTCAAAATCAATATCAAATGCAGCGTATTTTGAGAGTACTGTAAAATGAATGGCGCCATCACTTTGTCAGACTCTTTTTAAAAACATTACAACACTGATTTGTGTGGTAGATTAGAAGATGTGCTAGGTTTAGGATACGATACAACTCGTTTGTCTGACCATTTGGGATAATTACAAAGTGAGAAACATACTTCATTGGAATCGAAACATTACAGGTATTGTTCTTTCTTTGATACTTGATCTTATTGTACTAAATTTCCGCCGAATTTCCTTCTGAATTCTGAGTTAAGATTACGATTCGGATTAGTCTGGCTGTCGTGCTGCCATAGCAAACGACAACAGAAGTCCAGTCAAGACTCAAGGGACCCTAATCAGTTACGTAGTGATACCGTTTTTGATCTGATTCATTGGCGGATTGGCTCCTTGTTGTACTTCCCTTGTATACTTATTACTAATATCTGCTAGGCCTAGGCAAAACCAGGTCGAAGACCTGTCTAGGCCTAGGCCTAGTTTCTTTTGACTTTAATTTTTTTTTATAGGCCAGTTTAGTCATCATAACTATAAATATATAAGGCCTAGGCTAGTAATGTATAGGCTATAAAGTTATATTTTACTTGTTTTTTTTTTACATTTAATTGTTTTTGTTTTGGACACTTTCACATTGTATTGCATGTGTACACACACCAGACTGTATAGTAAGGCCTGTGTGGGGAATATATTCTCTGCACAAATTTTGGCCTAGAAATCCGTTCATGCATTTAGGAAAATAATAGTGGCCAATATCCAGGCAGATTTTGCCGAAAATTAGACTTTGACCAAATCTTAATATAAACCAATGCAATTATGCAGCAATTACGATTCTACGCACAAATTTTCCTAGCGATTTTTTGCCCAAATTTGAGCTGATTTTTTTAGATGTCCCCGACGGAATTAAAAAACTTTACAGTATGGTACACACACTCTTTCATTGGCAAACACGTTCCGACGTTTGGCCAATTAACAAATTAGATAGAAGAACCATAGATAGAAGCATAATATTTTGTATTCCTTTACAGGATTCCAAAGTCGGAAGAAGCAACTTAACTGTGAGATCTAGTTAAATAAATGTATTGGTTTTAATATTAAAATACTCATCGGCATCGCAAACTGAAATTGAATATCCAGTAGTTAAAAAATGAATACATCGTGAAGACATGCAATTTTATTGTTGTGGTCACTCTATTTTCTGGTCTTTTAATTTACATTCTATTTAAGGATAAACCTCTGTCTATTGCAAGCACTCATCAGAGGCTTTCATTACAGATTAACCTTCTTTAATGACTTGACAAAATTACTATGCAATGGTCTGAGCTTCAAAGCTTATTGTAATCGTAATTAAATTCGGAGTCAAACTGTCAATCTCTGTGATTACGTTGTGTACCCATGGTTATGTTTGTACACTGTAGACCATTCCACATTTCCAAGGTAAAGTTACCAAGAAATAGCTTCTACCATTAAAATAGCTCTGTGCAACAGAGTATTAAAAACGCTACTCCAACCATTTAGGTATTTACCTCCATGTCCCAACAAAGGTACCCATTGAAAAAAAATAAATTTAAAATGTAGAGTTTGTGGCTTGCTTGTGTAGTACTGTAGCCAGCTCCTGATAATGGTCAGAGACTATGCTCTAGTGGGACCAGAGCTTTTTCGGTAGGGTGATACTTTATTTGAGGCAGTAAAGATGATCTGGTCTGTGCCAGAGTAGTCTCTACTCAATCAAGGTCAGTAAGATTTAATGTAGGACCAGTGGGATTTTCTGGGTAAAGTCCCATTCACATGAAATCCAATTTTTTGGACCAAAAAACCTAATGAATGGATCAGAAAATGGAATTAGCGTGTTAGAATAAGGATGCTGGCGTTCAGCACTTCAAAAATACAGTCCGAATTTTGATTTCGGATCCGATGGTGAATACAGTTTCAGGCAAGAGTATGAAGAGAAGCTGTAGGTTGTTCCAGCTTTAAATTAGGCCCTTTTTGAATGCTTTAGTGCAATACAATAAAAAACCTCACTAACTTGCTTGAAACAAGGTATAATTGACATAATGCAATCACCTTTATATCAAATATGCTATTTGTCATGTTCAACAGGTCAGGCTTGATAACAAGTTACCTCATTTTTCAATTCATTGACAAATCATTTTAAACAGGAATATAGAATTTCAAATATATTGTAGGCATTAATTTTCTTAATTGTAGACTGTTGACAGAATTGGATTTTTAGGCCTACCTTAAATTCTATTTAACCTTAAATCTATTTAACCTTAAATTCTCAATTTCAACCTGTTAAGATGAAATAATTAATTCTCTTTCTTTGGCTCTATTCAGGAAATTTGTACATAAATTTGAAAAAAAAAATGTTTCCATTATTATTTTCACACTAGTAGTTACTGTGTATTGCCAGAAATTGCGCTAAAATTTGTAAAACTAAAAACTTAATGATAAACATTTTTCTCATATAAAAGCTTATAACAGACAAAGTTCTAGTTTTCAAGTTTATCTCTCTACGAACACTGAGATCTTTAAAAGAATTACAGATGAACATTCCCACTACTGTCTTTCATTCAAGTATAGACCCTATAGATCTAAATGAATTTGTTGGAAATTCTTCATTCCATGTATGCCTGTGGGAAATCTTTTTAAAGTTTATGATTAAACAAGTTTTGACTCATCCTCTTAAATCTCTGTTATGTAAACTTTGCAGCATTCTGCCCAGCTGTGTATAGGAGCACTATGTGTTAAATGAAGCAGAAGGACTCAGGCTTTCACAGAGTCAATTGCTGAATAATAAATGTAGCAAGCTAGGACCTTGCTCAGTCAGTCACAGCTATTATTATGTTTTTCATGAATACACTAAACTTTACTTATAGTGTTGGATAGAATACAGTATATTGATACAGTAGGCCTAATGTAATAGTCACAGGGGTCCCAAGATTCCCAGAAGTCGCCTGAGTCTCCCAGAAATCGGGACGGCCTCCCACACTCCCCCAAGCAAGCAAGAATCTCCCAGAAAATAACTCCCACAAATTGAATACTTGCATATATTTACTACTGTATTATCACTTGTTCACAGAAATCAATGCCAATGGGTGTCACCATACTCAGCAAAATATAATTTAAATGTATTAAGAAAGTCAATTTAAAATAAGATCTCACTTTTTCCAACTTGGGACCCAGTAATAATTAACTCATTTCTGTCAAATCTAGTGTGCTAGGACTCCACTGGGTTTGAGTCTTTATGATTGTGATCTTTGTGCACTACTGTATGCCAAGTGGATGTAATTCTACCCTAAGTTGCCATTTGCTTGAAACATTATTTTGTTGGTCCCTAGTCACAATCACATCACTGTGGAATTCAGATTTTTAAAAAAATTGAAGATAGAAATGAAATTTATGTATTGTGCTACACTACACTGACTATGTTTACACCTAAAGTATTGGTATGTATGTCTAAGGCTTGATTATGTGAGGTTAGGTGATTAGGTATTAGGCCAAAAAATAAAATATTGTTTGTTGTCAAAAAAAAATAAAAATAAAATGCTGACCCTTAATTTCGTAAAATTTGGGTCGGTCGAGTGTGGCCAACAAAATAATTTTTTTGGGGGCTTTAAGGTTGGTAAGGCCTCATAAAAAAAGTATAAATCAGCAAACATAACCTTTGTCAGAAATAAAGATTTTATTTATTTATTTTTTTCTTTGCCTTATCTGGCCATGACATGGGAAAAACCATTCAACTTACAAAACTATTGTTTTGAAAGTTAAATCATTTTAAAGTTTAATTTAAAGACAAATATGGTTTTTGTTAGGACTCGAGGATGTTCCAGTTGTTTATAATAACTGAGACATTTTCTTGTTACCTTTTCATACATTAGTAAATAAATTGTAATATAAAGTACAGTAATAAGAATTTTCAGGCCTTGTCTTTGCGCTATTATTACAGTCTCAAGTCTGTTGATTGTTTAGAACAGGTGAATTATAATATGATATCGAGTGTTAATAACTGCAACAAATCATTCAGAAAAACAGAACAATGAACACATTTAAATCAATTGTGATACATTTTCTCAATTGTCATGACCCATATAATAGCATGATATGAAACTTGACACATGATAACCTGACCCACCCACTCACGATCCCCTTTCTTGGTTGTGAATGCAGAATGTGTTGTTTCCAACCCCCAATTTTTATCCTTCTGTACATTATTGTCACCTAATCATATGACAGTTTGATATGGGGGCAGTGCCGGATTAACCGTTAGGCAAATAAGGCACAAGCCTTGTGGGCCAGGCGAAAATGATGGGCCATCAAAACTTGGACTGCTGTTTCATAAGGCTGTATGCTACCAACATTGGAGAGAGCAAATAGACGGTATAGACCAGTTACCATTGAATGAGTAATCACGGTAGCTGGGGTTTTTACATTTCGTAATTATTACCATGGGGTCCATTCAATTAACATTTTTGGGCCATTTCCAAAATGTGCCTTGAGGCCAGATGATGCTTAATCCGGCACTGTATGGGGGTCTGCAATTTATCTCTATTCTATATGAATTTTATATCAAATGGAATATTGTAGCCTACTACAATACTGACATCTCTTCTAGCTTCAACTGAACTCTTTTTTTCTTGTAACAATTTGATAAATTGAAATGTTGTCTGTTATATCAGCTTTCCACTTACTTACTATCTGCACATTGACGGTTCTGCAGTTACTCTAACATCAATTTGTACTTTCTGTACTCAACTAAATTCCTTTTTCTTATAACAATTTAATTTATTGAAGATTGAAATCATAAAAAAATAAATAACAGTCACATTATACAGTGCATATGTGGTGTTACTCAGATCTATTAATTGATGATGATGTTTTTCTTATTGCTGTACATACATTATTTTCGAAGTATAAAAAGAAACCAAATAATATTGATTTTGTTTAAAAAGTTCTTTAGGTTAACATAATGTAGACAGTATTTTTCAATTGGATTTATAATTAAATGTTAAAAGAAATATTACTGAGCTATTTTTAAGTTTAAAAACAAGAAAAGACATTAAAACAATATGAAAACAATTTAAAATAACAATGTAAATATTGTAGAGTTAAAGTTATGATGGCTGACAGTTGTAAGTGTTTTGACACTGTATCCAATTACTGTATTATATTTGCTATGTATGAATACAGTGACTGCTAAGATGTTGATGGGTTCCAGACTAATCATATTTGAAGTTGGTGGAGAGGTTACAGCATGTCAATTGGAGCTGTGGTATCTTCGCATTCCATCACATTAGGTGGGACCAACAAGGAGACCTAATAGCCTTTCAACCGTGATGCTACTCGACCCCTATTTGAATATAACATTGAGAACCACACGTTAGCAGGATGTAAACCTCAGTTATATGTTATGTTTATTGTTCATTGTGGTATACAAGTATTTGTGTAATTATTAATTATTATTACGCTCAAGGCATTGAACTTCTAGTTAGAGAAATCTGTAAGTATATTAGTAGGTATATCTTGGAAGATTCATCTGGTTATCTTATAGCCAATAATTATGTTGTAATTTCTTTTTTGTTTAACCAAATTTAAATTTAGGGCAAATAGAAAAATTTATTAGATTATCACTCCCGCCCGCGTCAAAAATTTCGGGAAATATTGATGCAGGAATAAAAAAAAAAAAAATTTTTGCTGCATCAATCATTTCAACAGCATAAAAATAACAATGCGATTTTGTGACTTCAAATTGATTTTCTTTAAAAAAAAAACTATAAAATTAAACCAGTTTTTATACAATACTAGCCAAATATTAGCATTCCCTCTTCATCGATAAAAACAAAAGCGAAATAATCTATTCCGATTTTTTAAAAAAAACCGTCCTCCCTCATCAATTAAAAAAAAAATACGAATGATAATCTAATAATTTTTTCTATGTGCCCTTAAATGTACTCACTTTCGTTCATCTGTGTAGTATGTTTGGTGGATTAGGACAAATTAAATTAAATTAATAACTACTTTTAAGTCCCATCCTCATCAACGTCTGCTTCGTGAACAATATAGTGTTTGCCATTAAAACAAAAATCATTTTCATGAATTATATTTGGCCTTTATACGTTTTATTATTAGTTTAAAAAGTTTGTACTTTACTTTTTTTACTAATGCTCTGCACAACAACAAAAAGATGAATGTTTATTATGTTGATATATAAACAATAAATACTGTATATAATTGTTATAATTTCCCTCACCATCATACAAACAAGTGATAGCAATACAATTTTAACCGTACAGTAAGTCGTGTACAAAATTTTGTTTATCTTGTCATGAACTGGACTTTGTAACTCTTGCCTCATCAAATTAAATACACAATTTTAACCGAGAGAACATTCAACTTAAGGATATTGGAGCAGTTATTTAACAATTATTTTACTGATCTTGTACTGTATTATGCAGTATTTCATCCATTATTTAAAACTTTTCTTATAATTTAAAACTCATTAGAAACAATTTTAGTTCATGAACATTACTACAACTACGACTTTTGTTTAAACTGTGACCATTTTCTTTATCTATATTCACTTGTCATTTTGGTTTCCTCTTTTAATTTCTCAAGTTTATCAGATTACTCTAAAATGTTCATATAAGCTTACTGAATCTAGTTCATCAAATCTCCAAGTCATTATAAATCAATTTCAAGTTCAATTAATAGTAAAATAGGTCTTCGACCAACATAAAGACTTAGGAAAAAATGTGATGCTCTGATTATAGTCTCATTGATTCTAAAACTAATGGTGTAGGATCAATTCCCTTGGAAGTTGGGATTTTCATTTAGATGATAATTATCTAAATCCATTTCTTTCTTGTTTAGAAAATTCACATAGATGAAAAGGAGAAAACACTTTTTATTTACACAAGTTTCTAAATAAAATGTTAAGATCTGTTTTTAAATCCTAAAAAAAGCCCAATATGATTTAATTGCTCTTTCAAAGGATCAAGTCAGCTTCCAATGAGACAGATTGAAAATTTAGTCTTAACGTAATGTTAATCCGTACATTTAATGCTGGCCAATAGTTCTGAAAAGTTATTATGGTTATGTGTATGCATTTGTTAAACTACATTACCTGGGAAAATATTTTCTTGTTCTTATTTAGTTATAATGATGATAAAGGTAGATTTAATGTAAAAGGCATAGTTTATTGGGGCTTTTCTATGCTCTTGTTGAACAAGTAAAATTTTAAAACTACAGAAAGAAAATCATGATCTAAACTCCAGCATAGTTAAGTATTTGCTGAAGGAGCTCATCTGCCCTTGTTTCTATTGAATGATGTATTTAGATGTTGAATTTTATTGACAATGGCTCAGACAGTGAAATTATAGTCAAGTTGAATAACAAACAAGAAACTAATGATTGATCGGATTTATATATTTTGTAAGAGTGTCAAAGTTGTTTGAAAGTTGGATGACTCCATGTAAAATCAATAGATTTATGCACTGTAGTGTTAATGGCTGTCATACAGTCATCAAAGTGAGCAAGTTTAAACTAAATTGCTAATTTGATCACATTTATAGAATATTCTCTTTACTGTTTTTTTGTCATTCTCAAAGTAGACAGTGAAATTCGGTTAGCATCCTACTTATGGTTTTTATGTGGAAATGCATTTGTGAACTTGTTTGGATATTAATGTCTAATTGTTCGCAAAGTCTCAAGTGAGATTTCCAATGTTCATCTCCCTGTAAGCAGACAAATCTCTTACTCTAATTTATTGTTCATGTGAGTGTGAAATTAATTAATTCATCATTCAAATGAGAGAGCAGTGTCCTTTATAAGACTAGTACATGATTCTAAATGTTTCTTTTGAGTAGTTGGTTTAAGCATTGTCATTTTGTATCATGTCTTTGTAAATTTATGAGGAAATTAACCCAAAAACATAGATCCAAAACTATGATAATTAATGAAGACCAACAGATAAGTATTTAATTATAAATCTAATCATAGCTTTGTCTACTTACTATATGATTGCTGTTGCATGCATCTTCAGGATATAAAATGGCCCCAGTTTTAGTAGGTATTAGACAATGCAGTTGAGAAAGCTTGTGAATAATATACCACCAGTATGGTAAGTCTTATAAACTTTCTTTTGTTCTTTATACATTAAATCTTCATTTTTAGAATTTCCCTGATGTTGGTATTATATATAAGTTCATTATTTTGTGTATCGTTTGACATGATGAACATGTCAATCTAAAATGGGATTTTATGGCCTTTAATCATCTGGCATGAAATGTACTTTAAAATTCAATCAAAACATTGTGTTACTCAAGTTTTTAACTTTCAATGAAACAAGATTAAAAAACATAATTTTTCATAGACTTTAACTACAAAATTCTTTTAATTGATTTTAGTGTTGATGGTGGGTGTTAACAAAAAAATAAGACTTGTTATTCGACTAGGATTTTTTTTCTTAATCTGCTTCCATCAACCATTTTCATTTTCAATATTCTTACAAACAACATAAAAATTGGTTACAGTAGAATCAAATAACGGTACTATATTATAACTGGAAACATCCCAGTATTCTTGGCCTCATAGAAGCTTTTCTGCATTAAAAGCTTAAAGCAAATTGACGCTGACAATGTTATGCTCTGCCAAGCATACTCAAAAGACTGGTATTTGTTGCATCAAGTTCTTCATATAAATATTATATAGGTCATTTTAAACCTTTTGATAATTATAGTGTAATACACAAGGCATATTTTTTACGTTCAGCAACACAATGTACGAACATTCTGTGTAAAATTAAATTCAACAACTCTGTATAGAACTGCTATCAAATTAGAGGGTAGGCTTATTTCCAAAACATAAAGAATCATGAAAATATAATATATAATACTTTTTTTTTTATTAAATACTTATTAGGAGTATTCTGAACGAGCTGCCATATGTCCACAAAACCATGAAATACCTGACACACCCACTCCATAATGTTATAAGAATAACTATTCTGGTGGTTTGACACTCAATTAGAAACTGTCTCTACCATCAAAATATCCTCTAGCTATAGAAGATCTTTTGTTCCAAATTACTAATCATAATAATAATACTGGTATGTAAAACAGGTGTATGCTGCATTTAGGGTTTTTTTTTAAACATTCTGTACAGTATTACTATTTGAGAGTTGGGAGAATGGTTTAGGTCAGTCGGCTAACTGGTGGTAGTCACTGTGTGTGCGCTGAACTGTGGAGATCTCTAGGTCCCTGTTTCAAATTCTATTGCTGCTCTCCGTACATTTCGTCTAGAGGGCTAAAAATGCAAGTTACGATTGCGCACCATCTTTCGGATGAGACGTTCAAGCCGTGTACATCAAGGCCCATGTGCACGTTAAAATAACGCATTACACTCTTTCGAAAAGAGTTAGCAGATAGTCTTCTGGTGTAGTGTACTGCCCAATTCACCACTAGAAGGACCCCATGGACACAATTCTTCGGACTCAGTGGGTTTGTCCTTGGTGTGATTCACACCAAAATACTCCCATCCTATCCATTCCTATCATACAGTGTATTACATTACAGTAATTGAATGTCAGTGTACTTCTGGTATTATTTATCTATGCATTGCCAGTGTTAAAGCAAAGTTTTGTACCATATAGATCTGTGATATTTAGACAATGCAGTACGTTTTCTTACCTTGAATCTTCTGTTGACTATAGGCTTTTCACACCAGTCTTCAAGGGCTTTATTAGTACACATACAAAAGAGACTTAAGTTCATAATATGTAGATAAGTTAAAGTTTCTTAATTTTAAGCATATTGAAGGGACAATATTTTGTGACTAAGGTGCTTCATTGTGGTATAGAGCTTCTTAACCTACAGAAGGACTGCAGTTGTGCAGTTGTTGGGTTCATGGAGGTATACCTCCATGTTGGGTTTTAATACAGGTAAAAACCTAGGAATGCTATCAGGTTTTAAATACTGTCAGTAGAGCTAAGTTGATCGCTTTGAAGTGTATTGTTCAGATTACTCAAGGTTTACAGATCAAAGGATTAGCTAACGTTGTATAGAACTTACAGTAGAAATGGATGAACAAATGATGGAATGATACCTAGAGTCATAACTTCCGTGATACAGTATGTCTTTTATTCAAACCATAATTTCAATACAATTTATGAAATATGTTCATTGAAATCATTGCCAGGGGGTATAGGCTGATAATTGAATAATTTTTTTAAAGACCTTATTTATCATTTTTAGATTGAAAAAGTTAAAAAGAATATTATGATCATTAAAACAGCAAAACTAACATTTCAACAGTTTGTGACAGATTGTGTATCCAATAATATGGTAAATCACTCTTGTTTGGATTTGAAAGAATTCAAAAAAACATTACTTGGTAATATGATACTAATACCAATAATAATAATAATAATATAGTAATAATAATATAGTAAATTCATATAATAAGTATAGTCTATGTAGAGTATTTGGATACAAATGGAATTAAATGAAAGTACCTGTACAGTAGCAAGTATTCAAGGTGGTAGTATTCAAGTTGGTTTTGTTACTACTGTTTGAGTATCTTATTGTGATTTTGTGCGTAGGTCAAAAGATAGCATACACTGAGATTATTACCAAAGAAAGCACTTGTATCATGAGATTATTTATCATTCGGTCTCCACACCATCACAATTATGACAGTTTTCTTTATAAACAACTAAAATGAAATTTTAGATTGTAAATTTTTATTCGAAACAAGAAAATGCCATCAGAAAAGTTATTATTCCTTTACTGTTTGCCAGAGTGGTCAAGTAACCCTTCTTTTTACAGTTCTGGTTTTGATGCGTGCTTAGTAATTAATTAGTCTATATAAATTATTTGCTGCTTGATTGTTGTACAGTTTTACACTTCTTATGAACAATTTATATAGCAATTGAGATTGTTTATCATTTGTATATATCATCAAAATTATTGAAGATAGTTTTGTGTATAAACACCTAAAATGAAATTTGAGATGTAGACAATTGTGCAGTGTTATTCCCTACTGTTAGCCTGTTATTTTCTATTTTTACTCTTCCCTAATTGGCTTTGCAAGTAAAACATATACTTGGGAAAACAGCCAGTGGTTTGTTGTGGTCACATTGGAAGGTAAAGCACATACTGTATCAGCTGTGTATGACCTCTGGCACTGAAAAACCAGGTTGTGATCTGCCCTCTGGCAAGTGTAAACCATTACAGTAGTCTAAAATTTCATGAATGAGCAACGAGTTTCGTGGCTACAATGTAATTGTACCAGGAATTATTGATAATTAAAGAATTGATTGAAATGCATTTGCGTAAAACCAGCTCAAATTATTAGTGCTATGAGTATAGCACTATTTTAAATTCTAATAAATTAACTATAAAATTTTATTTTTAAACAATATGGGGTGTGTGATGGTCAGCTATAAACTACTGTAGACCTGTGAAATTTAACTGTTGGAACCCATTCTTATTAACAACAATTGGTTATGCTCAACTTAAATGAAATGAAAAAAAATGTGAATGAAACAAAACCACATTTGAAATACTGTCCATGCATACTCCAATATGGTCTGTTGTCTTGTACTTTTTGAGATTATGATATTTAACATCAACATGTTTAATGACTGTATTATAGCTGTCTCTTATACACATCTAGATGTGTATAAGAGACAGGAATGGAAGAGGGCGAAGGCAGAAATATAGAAGAATGGGTAGCGGAACACCATAATCGCCTGCACAAAGCATTTCGAAGTGCTTCAACGGAGACTGAGAAACATGCACTAGCCAGAAGGGAAAGGAATAATCGCACGGCAACAGAAGCAGACCTCCAGATTGGTGCACGTGTCTTCATCCGAAACCACCCACTTGGACGAAACAAGATAAGATGTGTATAAGAGACAGGTTCCTGGTTGTTAAGGATCCTGTTGGTTCGCCCATAGCCGAAAGGAAGAGGGATGTTCCTGGTTGAAAGGGAGTTGATGCTCCATTAAGAAATTACTACAGTGTAAAAGCAATGATTTTGACAAATCACTGACTCATGTCGTTGGTATCTTGTTGAAGACGAACAATAATCAAAGTGTTGGGGTGAATTTTTGGTCAAGTTTAAATTCGAAACTACTGTAGGTATTAATTATTTACTTCAGTAATTTGTCAATTGGCATGTTTTAGCAAACTCACATTTTCTATGCACCTGCACCCATTGGCATAATGGGTGGTTACAATTTGGATATCTAAAAAATCTATCATATTAACCATTCCTGAGTTTTCAAGCATTCCTTTAAGTGTTTCAGGAAATTCATTTACTACAACATATCAGAAGATTTCTTATCATGAGCCTGACAGTAAGCAGTGCCTAAAATGTGACAGACAATAATTATCAGTGTTTTTAATATTCAAAATAATTGAAATGACATTAAGTTTTAATGATTTTTTTCTAAATTTGCTTGTAGCAGCTGAGTATGCATCCAAAATCCTCCATGCTTTTTAGGTGTACAAGACATATGTAAACTTTCTGTACAGTTCTCAAGTTCAAATTATGTATTCAGTAATACTACCTGCACCTTCCAAATTAAAACCTTTGTAAACCTGACTCCACATCAAACGAGTCGGATAAATTACGGACGATCAGTTACAATCCTTGCAGATGTCTGAAAGAGACAGACTTTGGTGAAGACAAAGCCTCATTATGACGAGGACCAAGGAATTGTCCGTCATTAGGAACAAAGCATCAGTCTAAACCTAGCAACTGGAAGTAACTGGCTTTATGATACTCAATGTGATAAGTTACTGGTCTGTCAAGACTGAAAATGGATTTATACCATAAATATTAGATATAATACATGTATTGTATTATGTATTATATCATAAATAGGTTAGTTGTTTGGTATCCTTGATACTTTAGTTCAAATTATCATACTTTAAAATATTTTATGTCATCATCATCGTTACTTTGACATCGGTGGGTGAGACCACTTGAATTCCACCTTCTCCTGCATCGCTGTTTTATGTTGTTGTTAAGCGCCTAGAGGTTATTAACATTAGGCGCTATATAAATATTGATTATTATTCTTAATATGTGTGTAACCACTGTACTACTACTACTACTGTACTACAAAATAAAATTATTTTTTGGTACTATAATTTTTAAATGCAGTAATTAATATGTACATACTAATATGTTTTGAAGATTTGAATTATTGTACAGTATAACATATTGGCCTGGTACTCAACCTAAGGGTGAGTTGATAGACTCCCTTGGATTTTTTCATTAAAGTCAGGCTCCGGAGGAAAATTTTTTTTTATATGTTGTAGAACTGATTTTTCTAAGACAGAAAATAATTGTATGACGAAAAACTGGGGAACAGTTAACGAGATACAGATTTTTGAATATTTAATTTAAAAGGGGTGTAACCACTCCTTTCCCACCTTATTTAAAAATCTGTATCTCGTTAAACCGTTCCCCAGTTTTTCAAAAATCAGTTCTACAACATATCGAAAAATGTTTTTTCTATTAAGGAGCCTGACTTTAAAATATAATTGATTTCCAGTATAAGGTGGACTACCTATCAACTTGGTGAGGTAATCACACCAATGCATTGCATTAGATTATGTTTTTTGGATTTTTTTTTCTTTTTAACTTTGTGGTATGTTTGTAAAGGTTACTAATGATTGGTATGTTGATACATTTCATCCTTTTGCTAGTTGAGACTATTCTTAGCCTATTATTACCATGTAAATTTTTAAACCCAAGACCATTTAAAGGCTGTACCATTAAAACACATCCTACTATCTGTAATACTCATATTAAATGTGGTATAATCCTAAACATAGGCCTACTCAGAAAACTGTCTACTGGTGTAAAAGGAAAAAAAAATGACTCTTTAGCAATCCCCCACATTGACATAGTTTAAGGAAGATTCATAGTGTACAGTAGGTCTTCTGTAGTGGATCAAGAAATTGTCTGTTGATAGGAACAAAATACTGTAGACTAACAGCCATAAGGTTGAATTGGTAAATTCCTTTGGATTCTTTCATTAAAATGACATTTATTTTCATGTATAAATGGTGGGCTACTAGCAACTACTGTAGGTGAGGTAATCATACCAATAAGATGCAATTTTTTTTTGTTCCCTTTTTTGGTATCTTTGCCAAGGTTTCTAATGATTGGTATGTAGATCAATTTCATTCTTTTGCTAGTTGAGATCCAGTGTTACCAAGTAAATTTTCTAACCAATAGGCCTACCTTTTAAAACCTATATTGTTAAAACGCATGGTAGTACTATCCGTGATACATTAAATGTAATATGGACATACTACTAAAAACGTCTGTTAAAAGAAATACTAAATATGACTTGTGTACAATACCACATTGATATAGTTTAAGAAAGATTCACGGTGTAGACCTACATGGAATCGGTACCGGTTGGGTGATTCCATTATATTGACTCATCGACAGTATCATTCAAATCAGAGATAGACTGTAGTAAGGTAAGCGGCCATTTATTTACCCAAAGTCAATACATATTGCATGAATACAACTACAAGTGTAGACTTCAAATGCTTGAAATCAACCAAGCCAAGCCAACTCTTCACACTGGATGAGTACAGAAGCGTTTCTCTTATTGACTTGTCTGTCGGCAATGTCGGTCCAGCTGTGTGTTTGCCTTGAACCCCTTTTAAGTTGTTTTTACCTGTGTTTCTGCATATTTGCACTTACTACTATTTGTAGCAGTTAACACATCACTGTGCTTGAGCTAGCAAATATAAATACAGTACTATATGTACATCCTTCGAAACATCATTACAACTTATATTATAGTACAAGGCAGTATTTGTTGTGTCTTTAGCCATTGTCATGAGAAACAAAAGAATATCCACCGTGTGTTAAAATATTAGTTTTGTCCAACCAACTGTCCAATAAAACTTAAGTCTAAGTAGAACTTGACTGTCCAAACACGATACAGCACTGTCTTATGAGACAATGTCAGCATTGGCACAAGTTAACTTAAGTGAACACTGGACATCTATAATTATGTAGTGGTCAGTGTGTAAAATGAACGTAACAATGATAAAAAAGGTTTGTTTATAAATGTAGGAGCTATTTTACTCCATATGAAGGAATGTGTTCGATCAATTGCACTGCATTGTTTAAGTTGACAGCACTTTTTTCGATGACCTATTTTTATCTGAAATACAAGCTCTCACTACTATTGCGGCTTCTTAAGACCTCTTCAGTACACAAAAGGAGAAAATGTAGCGGTAGAGCTTGTGCAATATAAAATGCACATTACAGTAATTACTATACTAGTAGTCAAAAGTGCTATCAACTTTGTAAGCTATTTTAAAATTTGTAAAACATTGCCTAATTTAGAATCTGAATTTTATGCTTTGATACTAAACCCAGACATTCTTTGACCGGGTTCATTTTGCTACATCACTTTGATGAATAAATGTTATGAAATCAAGACGTGTTACCTGTTGTCGTTGTACGTGTCGACCGCTACCCCACACAAATAGTTAGGGAGGCCGGAGCCTTTTACATAATTTTAAACTATTTTTTGCCAGCATCCATCCATTCCTAGGGAAAACCCCATGATACATTGACTGAAGTAGAAAGGAATCTGAAAAATACCGGTTTTTTTAATTATATAAAATAATTTGGGCCAAAAGTAGTAAAAAGTATTTCTAACTTTTTTTACATCAAAGAAAATATATACTTGAATTTTGTAAGTTTTCATTGTGTAAAGTAGTCATGATATTGATACAGTATACATTTTATTACTTTGAGCATGGTACGGTTTCATCAGGATTTCAGCATTAAATACCCACTCAACCTCTTTTTTGTATTATATTATATTTAAAGTAAGTTGTTATTTTGGTTGAATTCAAGGTCTCTTATAATTAAAATAAGTGTGGTAGCAATATCATTCCCCAAATTTGTGGTTATTTTAATCTATTCAATGAGTTTTCTACCAAACCACAAATAATAGATTGGGATAATTAATTATTTAATCCTGTTCTGGGCAGTTAACTTCCTTTTGTTATTGTTGTCATTGTATGGAAAAAGGAACGGTTTAGTCTTGTGTGTAGAATTCCTTTCCATTGATTTTCTGTTGACTTTATCTACTGTACAGTACATTGATCGACAGCATTTTGAACTTAAAGAGAATCAATGTGGATTTAAGCAATTTTTCAGTTGTTGTGGTGTTACTAAATCAGTTTTAAACACCCATTCTATCAAAGTGTTAATGTTTAATACCTGGTAGGTCTATCTCTTTAGTGCCAGCCCATATTACAATTTGGTTGCAAGGTGAATAAGGCCTACTTACTTCTTGTCTGTTTAAATATCTCTTATAGTATCATATTTTTTTAAAATAAAAAAGTAGTTCAAGGCTAACATTTTTGCATTTACAAAAATATAAGTGTTTAAAATTACAACATTTCACAAAAACGTTAAAATATGTATTTTCAAATTAAAAATGAATATTTACAAATTACATCCAAATTTGAAAAAATATTTACAAATTACATCAAAATTTGAAAAAAAAAGAAAAGCTGGAAGGGTTCCCCTCGTTAAACATTGTTGAAATAAAAATAAAATAAATAAATTTTGATGTTTTTTGATTATGAATCACATGTAATACTTTGAGAAAAACATGCTCTATGGTATAAAATATTGAATGATAATTTGAAGGTTGTTGGGTTCGAATCCTGATTTGGGACAACACATTTTTTTTGTCGGAAACCACTTGTATTATTTACAAGAAAGACCTGTTGTTAATCAGTAATATAAGCCAACATGTTGCACAATACAACTGTCCTTCTCCAGTCACCAATAAGTAATTTTTTTAAAGTATCAGAATGTTTTTGTTCACACAACACTGACCATAGGCTTAACAGTTGATTTAGCTAAACTCTTCTTTATAATCCACACAATAGGTACTACAATAACTCAAACAGTAAAACAAAGTTATGATTTGAAAAAAACAATTATTTGTATGTTTCCACTCCTCCTTCCGCGTCTTGATGGTGTCGGATACCCTATTCGTGCGTACTTGTGTGTTAAACATGTTTTCTTGAACTTCTTTTGTGCCTTTTGTATTTGAAAGAAATCGTTGTTTGCACAAGAATGAATAAGAAACAAAGTCTCTTAGTCTTTCTTTTTTCATGGTATTGTCTTTGGAATAAAAAGCAAGGAATTTTTTTGGGGATCCTAAATGTGCGTTAGAGAACCCATGGGAAAACTGTTAAAGACTGAGCGACATCAGTCACTAAGTAAAGATCAGGCACTTCAGAGGCTCTTGCACATTAGATACCCTGCGGTACTAATATAACAGTAATTGAAGATTATTAGTGGTTATTACTCAGTAAGTAGATTTAATCCAATCTACTTCATGACTCTCATCAACTTGCCTGTCAAATTTGCATCTAATGGACGATCATTCTGTTATAATTGTGTTCGTTCTTATCTTCACCTGGACTAATTTGATTCATTATTCCTACTTCCATTAGAATCCTTGATAACGAAACATTAAGGAAATATGTACTAACTAAATAGTAAGGAATTACGTACATGAATGTAATTTTAACTTCAAATAGTTATTAAATCCTTTTTATTAATTCTCATTTAAATTATTGTTTTCAGATTTGAGTACAGGTGGAATTTACAACAAGCATCTTGAGTGAGTTTGTGGACACATCTACTAACTTAGCTATGGGCAAAGTATAGAAGAAGACAAGAGTATTCCATTTTGTACGGTAGTTCAAATCATCTTTTGCCAAGTAAGTATATAGTAAACTTATTTTCTCTTGACAATTGAAATACCTTCGGCTAGAGTTACAATATTGATGCTGGGTGAAAGCAAAGACCTTTAGATTCAGTGTAGTACAAGAGGATGCAAGGCCACGTGAAACGAAAGGTCAAATTTGAAATTTAATAAATAGTATTTGAAATTGCCAAGGAGATATTACTGCATTCCTAGTGTAGACTGTTATTGTGGTATAGTAGCTATATTTAGTATTAGGTAAAAGTATCAGTATTTGTTTTGAGATGTTTTCTATACTGTACAGTACTGTTGTACTGTTTTTCAGAATAAAAACCTGAAAAAGGAGTTCCAAGTGGACTGTTCGTCAAACACAAAATTGCTAGTGCTCCTTTTAGACAAAAAAATTTGGAAAAATACTATTTTTGGAAGTAGAAACAATCTTTCACTTGAATATGTGGACTTGGAGTTTATACAGTAGAGCTGAACGCTCCGAAAGTACCAATAGTGTAATTATTTTACCATTATTCATGGATATTGTATCTATCTGCCTAACTTATGCCAAGGCATTGTACGAATCCACCAAATCGTTGTGTTACGCAGTAACTGGATATGTAAATTTCATCACCGTGACGTACGGGACAGGGACATATAGGTATAATATCCCAACCTTAATATTTAATATAAAAATTATAATATTCTTTATGGAGGAAATATGTGATGTAAACCCTAAAAATTTTGGTTGCCAAAAACATTTCTGAAGGTCACAAGACTGCTTCTGCTTTAAAAAAAGTAGACAGTTTTTAGTAAGATAAATAGTGAGAAATACTTCTTAATTCATTGTCATATTTAAAACTTAGAATCTACTCTCATGGTTGCGCTGCCAATCTCTCAAAGGATTGATATAGTCATTAAAAGTAGGCAGGAACATAGCTCACATTTACACATAAACAAATCAGTAAGTCAGAAACAACAGCATTATGATTTTAGTGAGCTTGTGGCCTAAGTTTATTAGGCCTAAGTTATCAACACATAACATGACACTTAACATTGTGGTATGGCAAACGCTTTGGGTTGGCGAAGTATAGGAAGTTTGAAAGTGGGTTGCCACCCCAAAAGGTATGAGAAGCAGGGCAGTATGCCATGTATCTATTTAAAAAAATATTTTTAATAAGAATGAATAGTAATTCATACCTAACTCTAGTTAGAATTTAACATAAATTAGAACTTAATGAAATCTAAATTAAAATTTAATTACACCTTTATGTTAAAATTTTAAAATTATGAGTCAATTTATGATTTACAGGACATTTTATTATGTGGCAGAACCTATTTGTTTAATAGTGTGAACAAATGATAAATTCTCTGGAAAAAGACTTTGTAGGGTTCCAAATCTTCAAAATGTCCCATACGTCACAAAATGTACCGTATGTCACATTCATTAGTTAAGATTTTTAATGAGAATGAGGAATAATTAATTTTGTTTATACCTATCCCTAGTTAGGCCCTAACATAAATTAGAACTTTATGAAATATCTTTATTTAATGTTGTTTCTGTATATGTTAAAATTTAAAAAATGTGAGTCAATTTGTGACGTACAGGACATGTCATTCTGTCTCAGAGCCTAATTTGCATAATTAATTAGTTAATCAGATTTAAATGTGTTCTGAAATTATTGCTATTATTGCTTCTTTAGTTCCCCACTAGTAAGAAAATCGGCCCTATTACAGTCTTATCCACACATCAAAATATAATACCACTTTTGTCTTTTTAATTAAAAAATATCATAAACTTCAATCTTTCAGCTTCAAAATGACACTATTTTTCCTAAATTTGTATAAATTTGACACCGAAGGGACCTTAGCTTGGACCTGCCCTATTACAGAGTTTAGCTTCAATGGTATCTCTTGCATTATCATTATTTCTGATAGCCACTATGACTTGCATTTGTCCATTTCAGATTAAAAATCTTTGTTAAAAATTTTGCTGTCATTTTGTATCAAATATTTTAGTAATGTACAGTAGATGTGGATTTGTATTGATTATATTAGTAAATAATTTTATAGTAATAGTTAAATTGTACTTGAGAGATTCAAGGTTGCATTGGAGAATGAATTTGTTTTACCCATATGTTTATGTGGCTTGTTGGTGGTCTGATTGTCTGTTTTAACACCTTGATGACTGACAGATGTCAGTCAATGCCATAGCCTTATTATAAAGCATAACACTGCTATACCAGCATCAGTACGTTATTACCTATGTGAAAGCAGGGCATTTACACAGAAGATCAAAGTTTATATTTTGGCTAAGTTCTGTTTATATGTGGCAAAGAAAAGCCAAACCAGTCACTCATCGCAAATGATATTTCAGAGAAAATGGTCAAAACATGCTGGAATGACAAATTTTTAAAAACCTATTCTATTGCACTAAACTAACCTTTATATATTTATAGATCATGTTATAGTATGCTGTTAGTTTCCCCATTTTCAATTAAAACAACACTTTTTAAGGATTTGATGATAGTTTCTGCATGAGAAATGCCCAAATTCATGAACTTTGAAGGCTGGTTTCTCATATATTTTTCTTAAACAGCTGTATGTTTAAACACTTGTAACTTCATAAGGAAATGTTAGATTTTAATGATTTTTTTACCATTTTATAGCTTTTATTTTACTCTTTTAAAGTATTAATAACTCAAAATTGATTTTTGCATCGAGTGACTGGTTTGGCTTGTCTTTGTCACATATTGTCATTGCAAAAAGTTTGAAAAATATGGTGCAGTACAAAGTCTTTCAGTTTGTGATTGAAAGATTAAGGGTTACAGTATATTGTAGTGGTGGCCCTTTGTTTGCTCTATAATTATCACATCATGATCATATCTAGTTTTGATGATGTAGGCGGCAGTTTTGCAGGGGTTTGCTTGATGTTTTCTGGAGGCTTTGAGGGGTTTGTACAATTTGGAATATATTCATAATCCATGTTAGATAGAACCTCAATGAGCTCAATCTTGATGAACCGAGTCTGCCTTCTTGGATTCCTGCTAGATCGCACCTACCAATTTCACTTCATTGTTGGTTAGTCTTCTTTTTCTTAAAGGTCTGTTGAACATTTTATTTTAACAATAATACTTATGACATGACCATCAGTTTAACCACTAATTGTTGTCTACATCTTTGTCCTATTATGCAATTACCGTATCTGTAGGGATTAGTAGTTTGACAGGCCTTGGTAGGCACCTATGGATCCTGGCAGGCTTAGTGCCGTATGTTGTTAATCAATTACTTCCATTGTTCATGTTTGTACATGTATTTTCAATGTTTAAAGATGTGCTGTAGAATATCAATGTTAGGGATTGTGACACAAGGCAAAGGTTTTGCGGAAGGATACAGTATAAGCTAAGGATTACAGTATTTACTGTGTAAGGGATGAGTATTTAAAGATGTTTTGTTGATAAAAGTGATGTAAAAGGAAGAAACCTATACAGTAAATTGTAGTTGGTAATCAGTTTTGAGTATATGAACAGTTATTGTTTTCATATAGTACCTTCCACTGTCTGGTATCCTTTTTCATACAAGTATGTGATAATATTAGGATGATTGTACAATCTCGTACCCTAGAGGCTTACTGTGTAAGAAAGTAAGTTTCTTTTTGATATGGGTGAACCTTATTTCTAGTGATTCTTCCTGATGTTTTACATGATTTGATACCAAGATAGATTCTACTGTAAGTGAGAACTAAAGTGACTACCTTAACTATCAACTTAAAGCTTTGTCTTTCTTTTACTTTCATCTAATACTTAATTGCCCAGCTGTCATTTACCTTTACAGGATGGGTCTAATCAGTTGCCCGTTGTGACACGCTACCCATCCACCGGTTAGGTTCATCGATCGTTCAAACGATGGTCTATCTGCAAGCACCTGTGAATTGCCACTCAAAACGCAAACAGTTATCAAATTGGAATGGTACCTATTGTGCAATGCGGACATAGCAACTAGTTCCCACTGAGCCCGTAATAACTGGCTTTATGCCTCTCAACATGCTATCCCTACAGCAGTCAATAGTTGACATGTACATGATGCTTTCCTACCTACTGTAGTATATTATATATTAGACATGACAATGCTGGTTTAGACTATCGTAAGTTACATGGAATTACAGCATAGAAACAGTTAAGACATTGACCGCATAGCCCAAAAAACTGCTGGTATGTTTTGGAACACAATTATCAATGTTATCTGAAGTTTATGGACTTCAACCTTGTTCAAATTATTATATTGATATAATAACTATTATTTCAAGTACTTAAGAATAGTTATCTCCTAAAGTGTTTGTCTATATCAATGACTAAACATAATGACGTACTTCATAATGTCGACATAGCGAAATAATATAACAAACATTATGTTTGTTATGTACTGTATTGTACCCATCTTCACAGATTATTCTTTCCTAACCAGTTTTTAATCACTTACCGATATGCTACTTTTGGTTTCAGAAGTCAGTGGCAATGCTAGGCGAGGACTACAGGTAGCCTAAATGGCCACCCCAAGCCAGCTTTCAGACAAGCTAAGGCTAGCTGCTAGCAAGGGGGAAAAGGGCAAGATCAAAGACCTCTTGAAGGAAGGGGCTCGCTTTGGTATTGACAAGGTAAGGCAAACTCTATACTACTGTTTATATAAAATGAATATGAGATGTTGGAATAAAAAGTAAAGTAAAGTGCAAATGAAGACCTATTAAGAAGATGTAATCTCTTATTATATTGAACACAAGCACTTAAGATTACAAACAAAACTGAACATACAAGATAAAAGATAAGTCAACCTTATCTCAATATTATAATTTCTTCTTTTTGAGATATTTGTTGTATTCTGTAACCAATAAATTATAATACTGCTAAATGTATTAAAACAACAATTAACAATAGCCAAAAAAATGTGTGATAGTATATAAAGCTTCCTCCTGATTATATTTGATAGAAAACAGTTGTATGCCATAGTCATGGTTATGACTATATATTCATGATGACATCATAACATGATCGTATAGGCACGTTATGGCTATATGGGCATATTTAGCCATGCCACATATTTTTGTCAAATAAAATTGGAAAGATTTGACATTGCTTGAAAGAGGTAAAGGAAAACTAGTTGAAAAATGCAAGGTGTAGGTTTGGAGGTACTTGTATTTAAAAGAGACCACTGAAGAATGATATTTAAGATTCTATGACAGGTTATCAACAAATAATTAAACAGAACATAAAATGCTGTTTTGTAGAAATGCTTAAATGACTTTTCATACATAAGAGCTTGTAAGATTTTAACCAAACTCCTCCTTAATGTAATCCACTGAAAATTTATGAACAGGTGATGAAGTAACAGGTGCCAAAAGTACAACCTGAACTACTGTATAACAACATACAATGTGTTGATGATGTCAAAAACATATCAACCTTACAGTGTGGTGGTTATGATGTGATGTCATCACGACCATATTTAGGCATATCACATATTGTTGTCAATAAAATTTTGATAGTTTGGACAGGACTTGAAAGGGGTAGAGAAAAACTAGTTGGAAAATGTAAGGTATGGGGTTGGAGGTGCAGTATAGTACTTGCATAAGGGAGACCACTAAAGGAATTTAGACTTTAGATTTTATGACAGGTTATTGACAAATCATTAAACGGGACATAAAATGCTGTTTGTACAAGTGCTTAAAATGACTCATCATACATACTGTAAGGGCTTGTAGGATTTTAACCGTGGACCTCTTTATGTAACATTGAAAATTAATGGATAGGTGATGAAATAACAGGTGGAGAGTACAACCTGAACTATAACAACATACTTTTATGTTGATGATGTCTAAAAGCATATCAAAATGATAGCTATCAATCCTAACCAAAATTTCATAGCTTGTTTTACACTTTTTTTTATAGTATGGGCGAACTGCTTTGCACTATGCGGCGTACTACGGCCAGGCAGATACTGCTAAGGCATGTGTTCAACTAGGATGCGATACTAACGTCCAAGATGTGGTAAGTTTGTGTTTTTTTATACCTTGTTTAGTGAACGCGCCGACTGCAAATATTGATTTCAAATAAAAATAAAATTTTGTTTTTGGCCAATTAGCGCACCCGCCACCAGGGAAAAGTGGAAATCTAAAAAAAAAAATAAAAGTTTAAAAAAATTTTTATTACACCCTCTGCTGCCTTCAAATGTTTCCAAAGATAAGATATTTCTTCATATAAATTTGAAGCATTTAAACATCCTATCTTACATTCACCAATAAAATTTTATTTTTATTTTCTTCTCCGTCGGGATGATTTTGGCAAAACTATTTGCTAAATAAGAAAACAAACTTTTATTTTTATTTTCATTCAACCCTCCTCCGATAATCTTTACAAAAATAAGTACTCGGAACAAGGAATAAAAAAGTCTCTCCTAATTTACTTTTAACAGAAAAATTCCTCAAAAGTGATTGAGTCTACTCTTGGCAATCCTTGGCATTTGTGACTTGTTTATATTAGTTTTTGTGTGTTTCTCATGTTGTGTCGAAAATCATGTAATAAAAATAAAACACTAAATAAAATTTGTGTTCTAGTATGGTAGCACTGCTCTACATAGGGCTGTAATAGATGGACATGCTGATGTTGTCCAGGCGCTCATTGAAGAAGGCATCGCAGTTGACAGACAAGATGAGGTAGGAAACAAAAAAAAATATCTTGCCAATGTATTATAAAGTTATTTATTTATTTATAAAATGTGTAGATCCATGGTTTTATATGCTTTTAATAGAGTAGATATTGCTGCAGGGGAAATCTCACACATCAAAATTGAAGTTAGGTAATGTTTGAATTTTCTAGATTTTTTAGATTTTTTGTATTAATAAATAAAAAGTTAGTTGTATGCTTAATAAGATGGATGGTAGAAACTGAATAAAAGAATGATATATTTCTAAGAACCTTTGTAAGACCAGTTTGATTTGGATTAAGAATTACCTGACACGATTTTGAAACTCAGGTCAAGCAAATTTACTCAAGTGCAAAATAAACATAGAATAAGGTCAGTATAAATGAACATCGATTGCGCAAACATTAACATCATAATGATTGGAATCTGAATTGTGGCTGAAGAAGTACATTCATGTATACAAAATTGCTATTAGGAAAGAGGTTTGTTCCTTTATATATACACCATTTAGCAGGAGTTGTTCATCTATCCCAGTAGCAAAGCTGATAATGTTTTTGCCCTCAATCAAATCCTTCAAAAGTGTCTTGTATGTGTAGATGTATGCAATGCCTTTTGATTCTTTCAACTCCTGTTATTAGAAAGTGAGCCTATCTAATACCAAATGTCGTAATTTGCCAAAATTTGTGGTTGCAAATAAGCTAAATAAGCATGTGTAGCATACTGTAATTTAGAGCCAAATAAAATTAAGTGGTTTACAATAACTTCATATTGTTACATAATATTGATTATGGGTAATCTTTTATAGGGTGTTGTACTGACTATTGAGTTTGAAATTAATAAATAAAATATTGTAAATAAAAAATAGGACCCCCCCCCCACCCCTTCCAAATTCAGATTTCAATTACAGACACAGTCATGTTTTGTACATGGAACAATTTCTCATTAAATTCCTGTTTGTCAATTTTGGTGATATTATGACTGGTTGAATTTACTTGGTTATAAATTTCATGTACAAAACAAAATGAGATTGAGTAGAGTAAGTGGTCCCCAAGTCCAAGGCCCAGTTTCTGGCTGGTCAATTAATTTATACTATGCATAAAAAAATCTTCAAAACTATTATCAAAATGGCGACACCTGTTGGTGTTGTACAGATCACTAAATTTTTTCTTACATTAGTATCATTGACTTTTGTAATTGACTTTATGAGTTGAATACTATGCATGATTAATTATTTTGTTTTCATTATGTTTCTTATAATTGACTGAATTAAAGTGATTGCCTGAAAAAAAATGTCTTCATAAGTTTTGTTTAGTGGATGATTTATAGTTTATAAAGTTAAACTCATGGCTACGTACAGTTTTCTACTTGACTCATAGTAATACTTATTGGATAGCAGGATTTTAATGAGCATGGGATTCACTCAATTGTTTTAGGACTCTCTCTTTCCTCCATGGTAATACACATTTTAGTAACTGACTATTCTACTCAACAACTTGTGTCGAGTCATTGTTATACAATAATAAACGACTTTATCAACAGATGAAAAATGTAGGAATTTTAAAAATATTTATATTTCTAGTCGTGCACGCCTAATTTAGCACCAGACTAATTTAATTTCAAATGGGATTCCATATCAGCCACATCCTATCATCAGGTGATCGTATATGGCGAAAGTGAAGAGAGGCTAATAGTACCCAACCCAAAGACACAAGGAATGTGACTGTCTATATCTCAAACTAACAGCATCTATATTTAAAGCCTTATGCAGCACTGCATATACCATGATATAGCATTCCTGCAATATGAATAATTTTACTGTAGTCTTTGTTAGATCCCACTATAACTCCCTGGTTAGATCCTTATGAATTAATCTTTTAGCATTCTTTGTTTTGTTATGTGATTTATGGTGGTATAATAAAAATGAACTCTTGGGGTACTGTACTCCATGAGTCGACCTAAAAACAACTGAACCTCAATTGCAAGTTATGAGAGTATATTCAGTTTTGGTGAACTTATAATACAGTACTTGAAATTTGAAATTTTTTACCAAATCAGAATTAATGTCTTTTTCGTATCATTAAAAGAATTTTAATTAAAAATCAAATTGAGATTCTAGACTCTTAATACATCAATCATCTTTCTATTAAATTGCAATGTATGTCTATTTCATTTATTAAATTCTAGCTTGAAAGGTAGAGTTGATAAATTCTCAAAGCCAAAATAAAAATACTGTAGTATAAACCTTAATTAGCTAATACAGTAAAAAAAAAAAATAGCGATTTCAAATACGGTAACAGACTGGCTGACTTTTTTAAATTAATAATAATAATAATAATAATAATAATAATAATAATAATAATATACAATAGAAATATACAATAGAAATAATACATTATTCATTATAATTCATGAATTTAAATGTTCAATAAATTCTTTACCAAATGCAACTAAAAATAAATTTTAAGCAACTTGTATAACAAACTAGAAGTATGGTAGAAAGTGGAGTAGATTGCCATTAGTATGGCACACTGACTCATCTTTCTGAGTTGTCCTCCTTGCATCCATTCTTAGTATCTTGCCCAATGTTTATGTTTTTAACATGCCCTTATCATGACCCTACATAAACTCTGCCCCCTGATGGATTTGATTGGTTGGCCTCTGTTTACCACTGCTGATTTATAGCCACTAAACTTGACTACACACATCTTTTAAAATGCATTCAGTATACAGTATTGTATGTATGTGTTTGTATCTATCAGATTACTGATATAAGATATGACAGAAGCAATTTTAACAATTGTGTAAATAGATATTTTTGCAGAGCAGGTTACTATATAAACTGCTGGTGGTTGGTACATCATCCCTCAATACGATCCACAATTCACAATACATGTGTTTACAACTTTACTGTTGATTTTGAAATTGAATGCCAAAAGTTGAGGTGAACTAACATCCAAAAACCAAGAATTGGATTGTTGATGGACATATTTTTACACCTTAAAAGCCTGGTGATTGATTATACTGTTGGTATTTTATATAAACTAAAATCCATAACACTTCAAGTTTAAGTAAACTCCAAATCCATTGCCCTTTTGATATCAATAACTGCAGAGCAAATTTTGCCCTCAGCTATCAACACCTCCAATATTGTTTGCATCCAATGGGATAGTACCTAGGTGTTGCGGTTAAATAGTTGTTAAGTTTGCTTTCCTCTTCAGTAGTGGTTTTGTGGTTTACATTAACAGATTAACGATACAATTAGAATTCTATTAAATGATATTTGATAATCACACAGCTTCCATTCCATACCAGACCCTGAATGATCAGTGTAGGCCTACTAGAACTTTAGAAGAGAATATACTCAGGTTTCAAAATTTGAAAAATGAGGTAGCCTACCTCTTGGCACAGGAGGTTGGCATTCTTTTGGAAGATTTACAAAGAGTCTTAATTTCATTTAAGAATTTAAGAACTTAAAATTTTAAATACAACAAAATTTGTTTCCGTTACCTTAAAATCAAATAAAAATTGCTGAAATTAAGGATAAAACAAGATATTTTCAAAAATATAAAGATTATTTTGGCCAAGAAGCAAGGGGGTAGTCTTAATTTCTGGACCTATCCATATTGGGAAGGGTTGGAACAATATAATCATTAATAATACATGCATTTAGGTAGTCTCATTAAATGATGAAAAGACTTTATCCTTATTTGGCGTAAAATTCAGTCCCAAACGTTTTCTGGAAAACCTGCGGAAGGCCTATTTTCAGTACTCTATTGTTTATTACTTATCAGTCAGTTGCTTTTGTCTATTTGCTGTGTCCCCCTCATTCACTCTGCTGCATTTACTCAGATTTATCAATCATTGTTTACTCACAAAAAACAATGCTTAGATAAGAATTATTAAAATTAACATTAAAGTCACAAGATTTTACACATAATATAAAAAATCGCTACCTACTCA
Organism: Anneissia japonica; assembly: GCF_011630105.1. Taxonomy (NCBI): domain Eukaryota; kingdom Metazoa; phylum Echinodermata; class Crinoidea; order Comatulida; family Comatulidae; genus Anneissia; species Anneissia japonica. The sequence continues at coordinate 309,570 of NW_022705477.1, forward strand.
TGCGTTTTCATAGCAGTGTATTATAAATTATACTATTGATTTAGCAGGTAAGGAAATTAAAATCACCCCTTCCCCCTTTTAAAGAAAATGCTCACTAAGGAAGCCAATTTTGGATGTCAAGTACCAGAACACAAAGGCGACAGCTGGCTCATGTAACAAAAATTATGTATCATTCTGTACTGTATGTTTTAGGTTTATATCTGTTAGATATGTGTAGGTTATTATATTTTGTATTTTGTGCAATGATGTCTGTTATACTGTAGCACATTGAAAAATACAACAATAGAAGGCCAACAATCCCTGATTAGATTCACTTTGAAACCTTTATAAAATAATAGTAATTTTAGTAAGAATATCACTCTAAAGATTTGACAAGGCCATTTTATTTTACATTTCGCAACAAATATAGTATAAGTTAACATAAACCTATTCCTACTTAATATGTGCATTTTAAATGAGGCAGTCATCTAACCAGAAGAAAGTAGGATGATGTATTGTAAAACCAAAACATAGAATAAAATAGCCTTGTCAATTTCAGTGCAGATCCTAATGGTTTATTGTTAATTCTTTAATATACATATTTTTACCATAATGTTGCTTTTATTTGTACTGTATGTGTCAATTGTCAATGATGATGTTAAAAGTTGTTATTTGTTGTTTTAAATTAAATTTACAAAAATATTTATTATATTTATTTTTATCTTATTCCTTTTGGCAAAAAAATTAATTTACATAAAATTACACTGTCTATAACATCCATCAAATACCTTTTATTAAAGTTTAATACAATTTCATTGATGAGGTGTTTGTAGAATCCTTCCGTAATCCATATTTGCTTTGTGTTTTTTGTTTTAATGTAGAATGGGAACACATCGTTACATGAGGCAGCGTGGAGTGGATATAGTAGAACCGTTGATATGCTCATCAAATTTGGCAAATGCAACATTCATGCTGCTAACAAAGTGAGTTTGAAATGGATTTGTTTAAGTTTGCACATAAACATTTGAGGCTTGCCATCCCAAACCAGCGTACTGTTGCTAAATGTTAAATTGAGAAATCAGCATAAGAATGAGGCAGTATTGTAGAGTACTGTAGTACTTTTACTCATAAGTAATAGTTGGTTGATTCCAGGAAATGACCTATCATTTTAAAGCTTATAATGTGGAGAATATGAATATACAGTTTTCATGGTTTAGTCACTGATGATTTTTTTTTTGGCAGGGTATGCCAACTGGTAAAACAAAGCTTAGATATAGTGTCTGTGGAAAATATGAAAAAAAACCCCTAAAAATTGTTTAGAAAATGTTATTGATCATTATTGCTGTATAGCCGTCAGAACGGTAGGCCTACACTGTGGTTGATAGTAGACCCTTTGATTCATTCAGGAATTTTAAAAAAAATAATAATTTTATCATTTCAGCATGGAATGCGCGCCATTCATCTTTCATGTCAGAACGGTCATAACCAAACCACCAGGAACTTACTGAGAAGCGGTACTCACCCAAGTATCAAAGATTTGGTAAGTCTGCACAAATACCATAAAAAATGGTGCTATGTTTTATTTTTGTTGTTTTTGTTCATTGTCATTTTTCTTTTTGTCTTTTTTTTTGTTTGCTTGACGCTGGATTTAAAGAGCGCATAGAGACATTGCACTATTGCATACGCTATAGAAATGGAAAAAGATTACCATTACCATTTTATGATAAAGTATTCTATAAGCAACACTGAAAATATCTAATTATTTAAATTTTGTCTTTATGTAATTACAATTTAGACATATTTAATCATTATTTTGTATTTAATATCTATCTATTTTGATAGAATGGATATAATATCTCAAACAATATAGTTAGTTCGGTTGATATGTTACTGAACCAACTACAGTGTTATTCAGTATCGACAATAAGTACAGAAGCAAAAAATAAAAAAAACTTATGTGATACAGATAGCTCAAAATGATAGATAATTCGGCTCGGCTTCCCAAAGAAGATCCAGTTACAGATGTCCATGATGGTCTTGCGATTTAATTAGTGAGATTTCAAAATTTATTGATGTGTGTCCTAGTTTTTAGTCACTTAAAAGCTCTCTAGATTAGCCTGTTTATAAGGATCTCCTGTCTTTCTCTGCCCATTAGCACGGTGATACTCCTCTTCACGTAGCAACGAGATTTGGTCATATTGCTTGTACGAGGATTATGGTCAGTGGTCAGGCAGACATTAATGCTCAAAATAAGGTATGGCTTATTAATCAGATTGTCCAAGATCATTCTAATTTCATCCATGACATATATAACATTTTATTGTGTCATTGTGATGAGAAGTTACATACAACAGATATCAGCATAGACAGACAATACTGGTAAACATTGTACTGGTAATAAAGATTATTAAAAGAGAAAAAATAGTTAATGGATGTTATTTTTTTTTCTGTTGATTGTGGATAGAATATAATGAATGAATGAATCTATCAACCAATTACTTAATAATGATATTAACAATATAGTCTAATGGACAAGTATTTTTGAAAGAATACGTAAGGACAAAAACAGAAAATTAAATTATATTGATGTTGGTCGTAATGCTAGCTCCTGGGAAGATAATGTAGATAATAAGATAACTTTATATGAGTTTGTAAAAAAATACAATAGTAATATTTTTTTTAATTAATTAATTAATTTTTGCACACATTTTACAACACACAAATTTTTCTTCTTTTTGAAGGATGGAAATACACCATTGCACATGGCTGCTGGACTGGGAAAGCAGAAGATTTCACGATTCCTGACTGATTCGGGATGTGATGTCAATATCCGCAATAATAAAAAATTAACTGCTATTGACCTGGCCCGCCAAAATAACCACCCTGATGTGGTACTGATCGTCATGTCAGCACCAAAGGTAGAATACAGTCACATCACCCAATTAAGAACTTCCCTAATGCCCTGTCCACACTTATCACTTTTTATATGACAAAAGCGTGTGACATACCTAAATATGGTCATGATGACATCACATCATGCGTCATCACTCTCATTTGCACTGAATTTTCCTATCCCTGACTGAACACTAATTCAATATATATTAAAATAATTATAGAAGGGTGCCACACAATTTCAATAACTGATGCTTCATGCTTTATTTCAGAGGAAATTCCAGGAAAAGGAGAAAGCAAAAAGAAAAGGGAAACATTCCAAATCTCTTGGTGCTATTGGTGGTGAAGCATCCCCAACAGTGCGTGTAAAAAAAGAAGTACGTTTTAAGGTAAGGTGGTCTGCTGCCCTCATACATCCTAATCTACTGTAAAGTATTTTTATTTATAGTCTTGAATATTAAAGAGAAAATATATTTTGTCTAGGTTTTTTTTATACACTTGGTTTCATTTGCTTGTCTTTAGGTTTTAGGATTAATTTTTTTTTCTCATTACATTATATTTGTAGCATCATCGAAACAAAAGTGAAGGTGCAGAAGATCCTGGAAGTCCAGGCAAGAAGAGGAAAGAACTTAAAAATGTTGATCAAATTGATTCCATCTTGGCTGTACCAAAGGACAAAGCAAGCAAAAAGAAACACAAAGACAAGGTACAGTTTGCACATATCTTATTTAAAATAATTTATTGTCACATAATCAAAAGCTTTCTTTTGAAATATATTATAAAACTAAGTAAAGAATTAATTTGTTTCCTTCGCCCCTACCCCCTCTCCCGTGAATTGATCTGAAAGGGCTGAAAACCAAAAAGCCCCCTTTTCTATAATTTTGACTAACTAATTTTAGTTTATGATTTATTGTTCTTGATGCAATGACTTTGGCTTCATTGATAAACTGTATTTAAATTGTATTTATTACTTTAAATTCTATGAACCTGCATAAACATTTTTATATTATTATTAAAATCATTATATCTATTTATTTAGAGTGTTTAGTAAACCTTTAAAAAAATTAAAAAAACCTTAAATAATTTCAAATCTTATTTAATTTGATTCTTTTAGAAAAAAGAAGCTGAAAAACTGTTGCAAGAGAGTGCATTTGATAAACATGAACTAAAGAAGCGTGTGAAAGAACATAAAAAAATTCAAGAAGGTATAATGCTGGGTCGCATTATGAACCAACCAGGACCAAGTGGACATGTTTTCTACACTGACAAACATAAAGCTTCGGTATGTGCCTACACAGAGTATCACCTATGGTTCCAACAGTTATCCGCTCCAAGAACTCTTCAGATTAAACAAAAATCACCTTTTTTATTATTATTTCTGTGTTTAAAAGAAATTAGTTTATGGTAAAAATAAACATCTCATGAGAAACATCAAACTATGACAGGTTACTCATTTACAGATGTTATATGGATCGTATTGGAGATGTTAAACAAGAATTGAAAGAATGGGTTGTACAGGAATTACAAACCGACGACATAGATTCGTCAACTAAATATACTAATAGTTCATTGTGTAAAACTGATGACTCTGGATATGTACAAACAAGGTCGCACATGAACAGCCTTCTTCAAAGAAATGATACTTTAAGCCCTTTCTCACATGATCATAACCAAAATAGAACTGCTCAGCATATGGAGAATTTAATATATTCAGATAGCCACAAATCCAGTGGAAATTCGTCTTCTGAACCTAACAGGATCCAAAGGTCAACACCTAATCGCACTTTGATTGTAGAGGATGTTCTGCCTGCGGACAGATCTTCCAAAAATGCTAAAAAAAGTGAACCAAATCACAGAGACTATGTACAGATAGGCAGACATGAAAAAACTGGTGCTCACAATTCTGAACGAGTTGTGAATGAATCAAACAATAGAGAGTCACTTCAAGACAGTAAAGATTTAAGGACATCATTGTATGTACATACGGGTGCTGTCCCGAAAACTCGGAGTAACAGTTTCACTAAAGCTGTCTTGAAACAAGAAAAAATGGACAAGATCAAAAAACACCAGCAAACTGTTCGAATCGAAGTACATAAAGAGTTTATTGGTGGAGAAAAAACTGATAATTTTGAGATGGGGACTAAGTCTGGGGATATAACTGTGCAACAGGGATCCCCAAGGAGCTTAGCATGTTCCAATAACAGAAATATGTCTTTACATAACTCGTACCAAAGGAGCAGAAGCTTATCTCCTAAGCGAGAACCAGATGTCAGTAATCCAGTGATCGTTAATAGTAAAAGTAACCTTGAGATCAATAAGGAGGATAGTCTCAGGTCAAGATCTATGTCACCAGCTTATCAGAAAGTTCAAGCCTCAAGTCGTGACCGTAAGAGTCGACAGGCTGCAAGAAAATCTGACATGATGAATGGACCAGAACATGTTACTTCACGCGCCAAGTCATTATCACCGACTCGTCATAATAATAAAATGGTGAATGGTTTTAGCCCAGATAGCGGTTTAGAATCAAATAGAAATCACTCACAGACGGAAGATGATCAGGTGTCCATGAGCTCTGGTATTGGCTCTGCTGGTCAGAATAGCCCTCAACAAGTAGTTAACTTGAACAGTCCTCAACAGATAATCAATTCAAAAGCATTACCAAATGGTCACAGTGTAACTCCAAGGTTGAAGACTGACAGTAGAGGCAATGCTCCTTTATTTTTCAAGAGTTCACCCATTCAAACAAATAACATTAAACATAACAATGAAAAAGCTCAAAACGACGATGTTTTGGGGCCCAGGGGCTCAACTAAACGTTTATATATTGACACAAGTCAATATGACCTCAAGGGAAAAGGTCAACACAACACCACAATTCCACTTGAACATTCCAAAGAAAAGCCAAACCTAAACCAGCATGTTAATGATTCACAAGGTTTGCGAGAGCAGCCGCGTAATTCCTCTGCCTCCATTACACAGCCATCTGCCAGTAGAAACAGTACTGATCCATATCGCAATAAACAATCTCCAGCTGACCTTCAAAAATCACACACTGTATCCACACTTCATCAGTTGTCTTCTGACGTTCCCAGTCACACTGCAAGCATTGGGACTGGTAAATCTTCCACCACATTTCATCCACGTGTTGTCAACATGTCTGGTCAACCTCTGGTAGTTACAAACATGAATGGTAAAGTTTATTCCCGCAATGCTTTACCCACACAGCAAACACCACTAAGGAATGTATCCAACACCGAACATCCCCACATGACCAAATCCTATTCACTTCAATCAGATACTGAGCATAGGCAAGCTCGAACATATCACACCTCAAACGACTCAAGTATCTCCAAGAAACCAGCACAGTATTCCAGTCAGCCAGATCTACAGGTCAAACGACAAGAATCCAAACCTATCCCACAATTCACAGCAACATCAAATTCTCGGCAGCAATCAAGACCATCCCACAATTCATCATATGAACGACACCAGCAACCCCAGCAGGAAGTAGCGAATTACAAGGATCACCAGATGGCACCACCTGCAGATAAGGTCCTACCATATGAACACCATTACCAGATGAATCATTCTTCAGGTCCTCACAGTCCTTCCCAGCTCTCAGTCTCTTCGTCTTCCACAACTCTGTCAGGAGGTAGTGGCAACAGACGTCGGAACCCGCTGGATGCCTCCCTCCTGCAGGAGTTCTTGTCCACTGAACCACAATCAAAACCTGAGCGAGCTGGACCTGTTATCAGAGATAGTGGAAGTAATCCACCTAAAGCTAACACCTTGAGTATACCAACAAACACAAGTGTCAAGGTACCTTCAAATTTTGGGCCATCTACCCAACGTACCTTTTCTACATTTGGGTATTAATACCTAACAGAATTAAAATATTTTAATAATCCATATTAAAAATTGTGTGTGTTTTTTGATATCTACAACCACAAAAGTCTCACCTTGCTCTATAAAAATATCTATTTGTAATGTTATCTATATTTATGTAAATATTTTAATACATATTGTGATGATAATTTGAAACTATCAATATATTCCATGCTTAATCCAGATAAATTGCTCACATTCAATAATTTATACTTCCAGATGAATTTAACTTATGCAACTTTTGGCTGAATAGCTTCATCCAGAATCCTTGGAGTGCTTACCTAATATTGTATTAAATTAACACATTTTATATATAATGGAAAATGTTGAGTTTTAAATAAATTGCATAGACAAAAAGTCTTTGATAATATGCACTACATAAGATTTAAGTACAGATTTCTAAAGCTTCAATGCAGTGGTGGTTCCAGATATTTGTGTACATGGGGCAAGTAAGTCTAACAGGGGACTGAACCAAGAGGTCATCTGAGACTGCCAGTTAGGTGTTAACAATAATTAATACTAGATGGAGTTGTATAGCACATCGTGCAAAAAAGACCTGTATGTCTTAAGCTGTGTCCAGACTGTCACATTTTCTTTGAAAAAACAATTTTTTGTAATCTCGAAAGCTCTGTTGAGGGCAGTATAATAGAGGCAGTAGAGCTGAAAAAGATCTATTAATCAATCTACTATTAATCAATCAACCGAGTGTTTCTAGAGCTCCTCATGACATCATCAAATAAAAACAGTATATATAAAAATGATCTATTTAATCAATCAACTGTTTAATCAGTCAGCCTCATGAGGGCAGTATAATTATAGAGGCAGTAGATCTAAAATTCAGCCAAGTGTTTCTAGAGCTCCTCATCGGAGCTAAAAATTGTTGCATGGCCGTATAAATTGTCATAATATGCCTATATATGGTCATGATATGAAGTCATCATGACCATATTTAGGTATGTCACATGTTTTGTCAAATAAAATACAGAAGTCAAGACATAACAGGTCTTTAGAATAGAACCTCCAGTGAGGTGCAATGGGTAGAGATATTATGGTTTACACAGTAGATTTATTTGGTCCCTGATGTCCACTGGTGCCACCACTGCATCAGTGTCAGCTTTTCGATTAGATTACCGTAAACAGAGTCCCAATATGGTCTGTGCCGTAGGCTTTTTTTATCAAAAAGGAAAGCTGAAGAGGAGATACCGTAAAACCTCAAATTGAAGACCAGTGGGCTTAATCTCGAGAAGCCGAACTCGAATTGAAGCCCCATCTTTAGTTTGCAAAATCAGCCTGGAAAAAAAGCCCATGGGGTTCATTTCAAGATAGCATAGGCTTCTTTTCGAGATAATACAGTACATATACTGTACATGATTTCAGAAAACAATATAAATTAAATACATGCTTGGTTTATACAGTAGTTTAGGTGATTTAATGCCAGTTAAATACACTCCATAATACACACTGATGTTACAGTGGCCTTATTTATTGTTTATTTATTGTTTTATAGTACAAATTCACAAAATTTACAGTATTCATTTTGAAAAGAAGCCCCCCCTCTTTACTTTGCAAAAGTAGTCTCGAAAAAAAAGTCCATATAAAAAAGAAGACCATCCAAAGTTAACAAAAAAAATAGAAGTCCGGGGCTTCAATTTGAGGTTTTATGGGAGCTCAGTATGGCATCATAGACATGAATTAGTTATTTGTAATAATAAGCATATTTGGGAAGGGATGGGGTTTGAATTTTAATGTATTTGATAATATATTTTATATGAATAATGAAAATTGTGTTTATTGTGCCAGCAACTCTTAAATAATTGTATAGAAAATAGGTTTGGAGAATAAAGAATACTATAACTAATTTCACTTTTAGAAAATAGTTTTAATACATAAATATGTTATTGAAGATAAATTGTTTGGTTTGTGCTTTCAAAATGTATAGCATATAATTGTAAACTTTGTGAATATTCATTTGTAGCCAACGTACATATTTTACAGAAATATTTATGCTTTATGATAAAAATAAAGTTTGATTTAAAATCCGAATTTGTTGGGTTGCTGTATTTATTTACGAAAGTCTAATGACGTTTATGCCACTTTATTACAGTTGAAAATAATACCTAAACAGTGTATCCTCCAATTCGAGACCCCTCTGATTTAGACCACTTTTTCAAAGAACCATCTACTAGCGCTATCTTAACACACTATGTGGAATTGAAGGGCGAACTGTAATGATAATGTATAATATAAACTTAAAATCGTGGCTGTACCATCCGATTGCTAACCCGATGATAGGTATGAAAATCAATCACAGGAGCGTCGGTTTGGCGATTAAAGAAAACCACATTTATATTAGCAGTGAAATCTCGAAGTGTTGCACATTCAAGGGAGGAGAGGAGAAAGTTAGGATGATACAGTAATACAACACAGAGCATGTCAGCAAATTGATCCCTTGGTAAGATAAAGTAATTAAGTAGGTCTATGAATAACGGGTTAAATTATATTGCATACCATCATCTGTGCGTGGTTTTATTTTATATTAAGAGGTTGAAAGAAACTTGTTTTCCTTTGATCATCAATTACTTATTAGTCAATTTGTCGATGACTTTTCGCCAATCATCAACAACACACATGGTCTGTGTGAGGGCGTTGTGCAGAAAGGGTAAGAGCTAGTTTGTGATGATGAGACAGATTGTGTAGAAAGGAACAATGTTGACGTATTCGCTGTGTGTACGTTGTAATCAGCTAGGTATGTATAGTTTCAGTACTAGGCCTAGGTAGGCTAGGCCTAAATCCGAAAAGTAAGCAGTTAGAATGCCACATGATTGTGGAATTTTACAAATAAACCAGGTTAGTTTTGTCCTTCAAAACTAGAGGAGGAGGGCAGACTCGCGCAAGCAAAATGTCGTTGGGCCTTGGCTTGAGCGACGGACTCTGGGCACTGCGATCCGAGTTAGGAAATGCTTGATGGGCTTGACGTGTAGGCCTAGCTTCTTATCCTAGATTATGGTTTAGCAGTCATATCCATGATAGACGAGAGCTGCAGCCATTTTCAATCAGTAGGAAATTGCCAGAATGTCCGAGTTTACAGTGCGAAGTTTTATGTAATTTGAACGTTTATAAAAACTTAATTATTTGCTTTCATATGTCAATTCAGTTATGCGTTATATTTTATGGTGGTGGTGTTTGATTATGATGTGTGGCACATGAAATTCACATGTACATTAATTACTTTAAAATTAGTAAAATTATCCAAATGCGTACACAGACATACAAATAGGGCCTGGCCCCTAAGAAGCCTAGACCTATTTAACGGCATAATCCAGCAGAACAACTACCAATGCTAAACAGCGATTCGATGAACCTCGATTACAACAAGAAAGTTAAACAAAAAGATGGAACTTCATGATGCCACATTTTGTTGTCGGATGTTTCATGGTAAAATGCCGATTTAAATTGTAAGACTGCACTTTAATTGTTTTAAAATTTAAAAATTAACTTGGACATTCTGGCAATTTTCTGATTGAAAAACAGTAGGGCTCGTTGTGCTAGCTAGCGCTGAAACGGTGTATCAACCTGTATTTGTAAAGGTATTTATATCAATGAGACCTCAATTACGACAAGGAAGTTAAATAAAAATATGGTACTTCATGATGCTCAGGGGAAAATTCTGATTCATATTTTAATTGTATCAAAATATAAGAATTGACTCGGACATTCTGGCAATTTTCTACCTGATTGCAAAACAGTACAGCTCCTCATGCTAGCTAGCGCGGAAACGCTGTATCAACCAGTTTGTAAAGGTATCTTTTTAGTTGGAAAAGTACTTCGTGAGCGGTTGAATCATGTAAAAATGTTTTATAATTATATGTTGTGATTGTGAGAAGAGTGACACTGAGGTAAAAAAATTAGGAATTAAAAGTTAGGTGCGAAAGTGCATTAGCACCCCATGGTAGCACATTAGTCAAACAGATAATATACTTTTCCCACGATACATGCTATGTCTAGTAAGTAGCCACCTATTCTATATATAAATAAATTTTTTAAGTAAAAGTTACTGCTTGACTATAGACAATCTTCCCAACTATTTTGGTAGGTACTACCTAGACCTAGGCTATGTATTGTATAACAATTTTAAGTGTATAAAATTTTGTTGTTTAAAAAAAAAATTATCCAACTTTTAATTCTGTATTTTATTGTTATTGTATGTTAGGTAGTGGACTATTTGAATAGTTACACTGTATTTATTCCTTTTTTATTTTTCAGATAGTCTATTCGATCAGGCCGTGTTACTAATTGAAAGCAAAGCTGCAGTGATATGTAAAGAAGACCATTGAAAACATGGAGACTGAGTTGAATGATAACAGTTCTCCTAAGAAAAGAAGAAGAGGCAGGCCACGGAAGTGTGATAAAGTGACCAGTTGTTTAACATCTTCACAAAACAATTATACAACACAAGAAAATAGTGATGTAAACAAAGTGCTAGACATAGATGCAGAAGGAACAAAATGTATGGATGAAACAGTGAGGCAGACTAGAAGATCTGGAAGACAAGTAAAAGTTCCAACTAGGTACAACAATTACGTAGTTGAAAGAGATAATACTCCAGAAGATATCACAAAGAATATAAGTGAAGTGTATGAATGTGATGCTTGTTTCAAGACATTTCTTTCTAAATGTAGTATATACTGCCACCAGTACACTTGTGTAGCGGAAAAAGAGCTTTCTTGTGATATATGTCAAGAAACGCTTCACTCATACAAAGATTTGAGGACACATAGGAAAACTCACCGTTATTATTCTTGTGATTTTTGTAAGCAGGAGTTTAAGAATATTGCTGAGTACCGGGTTCATAGCAGGTGGCATTCGTTGCAAACAATTGAATGTAACATCTGTCATAGGAGATTTTTAAGGATGAAGGCACTTAAGGAGCACATGGTACAGGAACATGATCGACCAATGGAAATGTACACATGCCCAATGTGTCAGAAAACATTCGCTTTGTTAGATTATTTAAAAGAGCATCAGAAAACACACGAGGGTGAAGATGGATATACAATGGAGTATATTGTGAAGCCACTTGTGAAAGATACAACTAAACGAAACACTTGTGCTCAAGATAAGCCTGGTAAAACACAACAATTTGTTAAGAAAACTCTTGAGCCCCAAGAGATAAGAAATAAGGAAAGAGATAATGAAGCTGTACCATTGAACTTAAATAAACCAATGGCCTCATCTGAAAAAAATGTGAAGAGAGTTAGAAGACCAATGAAAGCAAGCAGTCATGTGGTTGTTCATGTCCATGTGCAACCAGATGAGGAAGAGGGGCAAAAGATTGTCACCACATGTCAAGAAGAACAGGTTACAGCAGAGAATACACAGCAGCTTAAGCAGCAACAAGAGACAACTGCAGAGGCCATATTTTCACTAATGGGTGGCCAACTGCCAGAAGGATGTATGGTTGTGCTTGCAGAGTCAGAAGAGCCTGTCAATGAATTTGAAAGAGAAGCTACTACTGCAGCAATAGAATTAATCCAACAAGAACAACAGAATGGCAACATTGCCAGCAGCCAAGATTTAGCTGATGGTGGCAACAAGGAAACACCTGCGTTGATAGAAAGTACTTACAGTTCAGCTATTGAAGAGGTACAAACTGGTGTTGAGAGCCAACTGGAAGCACAAGGAGATGAACAAACACAGCAATTGGTTGTTAATGAAGAGGTAGTAGACCAAGAACAGAACCAACAAATACACCAAAGTGGACAAACAGATCAAATTAGTAGGACTGAGCAGACTATGTCACAAAATGCTCATGAGATTTTGGAAGGGAACCAAATTATTCTACCTGATGGACAGACTATTGTGGTTGAACAAGAGAATAACTTGGTACCAGGACAAAAAATTTATCTACAACATATTGAAACATTTTCAGATCAAGAACACGGTCAGGTCAGCAGTCAGCAAATAATAATGCAGGGCCAACTTGTTGAGCAGGGTCATTCAGTAATATTAAATAATCAAGAGAATGTCATAGATGGTCAACACACAGTGTTGGTCCAAGAAGGGCCTGATGGTCACCAGCATACCATGTTTGTCCAGGAAGGGCCAGGTGGCCACCATCAGCATGTGCTTCTTCAGACAGCTGAAGATTGTGTTGCTATTGGTAGCAACGAACACCATGTGATAGTGCAGGAAGATGGCGATATTGTTAGCAGTAACCAGCATGTAATAATGCAATCTGGAGATGGTACTACGCTATTGTTAGAGGGTGATTGTTCTGTTGGCGATAGTATCATAGTTGCAGCGATGCAACATGTATAAGAAATTAGGCTGTTGCAGATAATGAGACGCCATGAATTTTTTTAATGCATATTCATGAAGCCTATCAAAAATTCTCATTTAAATGGCAGTCATATGTGATGTGACCTGTTTTCATATAATTTGTTTGGTTAAGCAAACTTACTATGCATCCCCTTTTAAAGCCCCTTATAATTTCAATTGGACATACAATTAAATAATGTTTTGTTTACCTTATATAGCGCATATTGCACATTGTATCTGTACACAATAGCTGTATTCGACTGGTCATTCTTCCTTAAACCACGCTTAACAAAGACGACCAGTCAAATAGAAAACTGGTAAATACTCGACAAAACAAAATGGCTGCATAGTTACCACGATGCACACTGCGTAATCAAGGTTGCTTCAGCTTGTGGCAGTATGGGTTTTTCGTAAGAAAAAAAAAATTCATCCAGTTTTTGAATTATTTTTTGACTTCATGTGGGTAAATGTTATAATTTTTATTTTCTGAAATTTAACCTAAATTATGTTAACGCAAACTCTGTTGATAAACTGACCAATCAGCCATGTTTGTTTTGGTCATGTGGATAACTTAGCGCTGATTAACGCACTGTGATTTACGTTAATTTTCATTGTTCAACGAAGTCTATTTTACAAACTAGTCAAATTAAAATATTACTCAACGGAAAATCATAGTCAACGAAATGAACCAGTCGAATAAGCCCAATGTGTTCATTCACTAACAGAATAAAATTTATGTGCATTCAAGCCATGATCAATGTGATGTGATAATGGGCTTGAGCATTTTTATGGTTTTACCCTTGACAGACATACACAGTTGAAACTATAAGAGGGCGTATTGTCTATTGTATTATATACTGTATGCTTACTGAAATATACACATTTCCTGACTGAATAATGCAGTCATGTGATCATTATTGTGTATAAGATGATAAACCCCCAGTAAGATTATTCAGAGCAAAGGAAAAAAAATGGTTTTTGTTTTAATTTCCAATGATACACTGTACTGTAGAATGATCGTTTCCTGTGTGTAACATCTTTGCACTGTATTGTATCATTTAAATATTTTTATAAATGTGTAAAATATATAATTATATTTTGTTTGTTCATATCATAGGTTTCATCTTTGAATTACTTGGCATGGTCTCAGCTCCAGAGTTTGTGTAGATATCCAACATGCCTTGCATATTTAAAGAAATTTATTAATGAATTTTATACAATCTTTTTTTTAAATTTTAATTATCCTGTATGGATTAAAACAACACAAATCACCTTGGTATATTAATCAGTAGCTAAAATGTTTGAAGAACTATCAAATACTAATAGACATATTTGATTCTTCTGGTGAAAACTGGATAGAAAATTGTATTTTTGTATGTTTTATGGAGTAAGCCTGATGTAAGTATTCTGCTGCTTGTTTATGGGAGGATGGGAAGCTCTCCAAATTCAACAGAAGTCAGTCAGGGTCCTTGGTAATATTAATGTACATCTTAGTTCCTAGTGATTACATTATAGTTTGTGGCATCCAGTCTCAAAACCACTGAAGTACATACAGCCCAAATCCTTGCACTTTTTCTTTAGTTCTAATGAAAAGTACTGTAAATGTGTACTATACACACACATGGTTTGATGGTTTCAAATGTATACTGTACATTATTTTCATTTATTATGAGTAAAAAAAAAAATAAGACATCAAATTTCAATTTATTACACTTTTGTAGTTTTATTTGCTTCCTGAAACATTATACTGTATATACTTACTGTATTCTAATAATGTACAACTACAGTTGTCTTTTTGAGGTAACAGTCGATTCTTCAATTATGATTTCAAAATTAATGGTTGTTAGACTATTTTTTTTACCACATATTGTTTTATTCCAATTCTTCAATAAATGTCAATATGAAAGCATGCGGCACAGCAGTATCAATTTGACCTGTCAAATAAGTGTTGCAGGTTCAAATCCATAGCCGGTCACATGGAAAGCGTTAGCACCCGTGTGTTTAGCGTTAACCTTTACCAGGATCTGGATACATCAATGGTTAGCAAGATGAGCGTGTTTCTATCATTAACTAATCACACACACGCATTTCCAATATCCTATTAGCCAGTGATCATATCTGGATCGGGGATATTTTTTGTACGAACGCAACTGTTAGCATGTTATTTATCTGGTGTGTGCAAAACATAGCCTCCAGGTTTATGAATGGTTGGGCTTCCTGAGAAGGGACAAAGGGTTTGGAATAAAATTAGTCTGCATCTTAAGCATATCTGAAATAGATTTGTGCAGTTTTACAAATATATTAAATACTGTAATAAAATATTTCTTCCAAATAAAACCTCTTTCAAATCTTAATAGTGTAATAATTCATAAATATTCTGTATAATTCTACAGAATTATTAGACATGAACTTCCATCTTGTAGTAAAACATTCTGATGGTGCTTGAAGTGTTTGAGGTTACATGATAGTTTGCTAACAAAACTAAAGGCTGGCAATATCATGGCATTTACCAGGAATTGTGCGATAAAACATTGAAATGCTTGAAAAAACAATAAGCTACATGGAAGATTCAAAACCAAACATTAACTACAAAAATCATATTCATCTCATGAATACTGACAAACTTAGCTTTACCATCCAGCCTTTTCTGTCTAACTGTGGGCCTTCTCTCATAATTGATTGTGATGATTGAATACCATAGCCTCTTTTACAGGGTAATTACTGGCAGAGATTTGCTCATTTACATAACCTTAACTACAACATATTGATAAGAGTGTCTTTAACATACATAAGCTGGCAGAATTACACTACGTATATTCACAATATTTATTGTGAATTTTTATAGTTTCAAAATCTTAAATTATGTATTGCCTCATTGTACATACACAATCATTTAGTTTTTTGATAATATGAATACTTTCGAAGTACATAAATATTTTTAAAACATGATTCAGGTATTCATAAGCGGAAATCAAAATCTGATTGTTTCCATGATTTTATGAATTTCCATATTTTTTTTAAAATATGGAAAATAACATCAAAACAAAGAACATTATTAAAAAACAAGAATTCACATTTCATACTACAATGGCAAGTCGCATCTTGCCGACCAACCTTGGTACTCCATAAAATATAGGGCCTTTCTAGGTTTTAACTAGTGCTGTACCTCCTATTACAATTTCCCAATGTGCAATTTTGTTATAGTGTTCTTTGGTCTTGTAATACTGTACTTAAGATAATTGTCCTAAAGTTGCATGGTTTTTGCTTAAATTTCTGACAGTAATAACAATCCTTGGTTTCTCCTTAATTTTCAAACAACTTGTGTTCTCCATGTCATTAAGACCTACAAATATATTTACAAATATCCTGTTTTTTCCCAAGGTAATTTTTAAGACTATGGCAAACTCTGTTATTCTTGGTACTGTACTCATAAGGCCCAACAAAAGTACAGGCTATTATAAGTACTTCATTACAGTTGGTTAAGGAAAGGACATCATTTAAGTAAATCCTTGCCAGAATGATTCAATACTACTTAACTGAAACCTATAATTCCACTTTCATTCAAAACTGTCACAAATGATTGACATGGAATCATGGCAGATGATCAAGCATCACTGATGTATCATGATTGACAGCTAAAGTGTTATGGCAGATAGACTGTGTCACGATTAATGTCATAATTTTATTTAATGGCACATAGTTTCATTTCCGACATTTCCTTGATAGAGGGTTCAACTCATTAAAATTCAATTGGTTTCTGCAATTAGGTCTAGATATGAACATGATCACTTCTGCAGAGGAAAGAAAAGAAAGACCTTAGCTAGTGTATACAATTACTGAGGGGATTTCATTTGACAAAGCAGTTAAAAGCAATCCTTATTAAACAATATAGGTGCAAGATACATAGATACATGTGACCATTTAACTTATGTATAATCAAAACTAGAAATTGATTAAATCTGTGTCACATGGGTCAATATTAATCCTAATAAATAGGCACTTTAATGGAGTGTTTGAGGATTTTTTCCCCAAATTCACAGACAGATCTTCTGTGTATACTGTGTTATTTCCAACAACACAAGATGATATACAGTTAAACTTGCCTAACTCAAATAATTTATAAGTCAATCTTATTTTACACATCAAGTTGTGTATTCCATTAATTAATGATCTGTAATGATTCGACATAGGCAATTTCAACTATACAACAATGGAATAATTCCACATCTGAAATATTTAAATGATTAACTTACTTATTTGCACCTACTGCTGATAGTGATAGTTGTTTTTCCCAGACTTCACCAAGAGATTCTGGATGTCTTAAATTCTTGTGTAATCCTAATTCGTAAATCTCATATGCATATTTCATCTGTAAAATATGGTAACATTTTCATTCTGTTGGTTATTCTTTTTTCTGGCGGGCATGATAACCAACTGTCAACTGCCGGGCACTCACACACGCAACGGATCGTTTTTAATGACGACCTGTTCAGACTGCCACCGACAATCAGCAGACGACGTTGTCGCTGTAGGATGTAGTGAGTCCCCGGACTAAGACATAAGATAGTAGTGCCTGTTATGCCATTGCATCTGTGACGAACAAGCACTATTCTTATCAGACTACACTTTCTCAGCTTTTCACAACTTTGAATTTAAGCATTACAAATGAATCAGAATCACAATAAATTTATTATCTCCAAATGAAGAAACTGAATGCTTGATAAAATTAAAAACCTTGCATATAAAAAAAACATTCAAATATAATACAATAAAAAGTACATCACTAATTCAAAACATCAGATACAAAAATCATTTCATGTTACGGTATTTACCATCAGTCATTGCATCTTAAATATTAATTGAACATGGAGAGAGAATGGAATTCATGCCAGGATGAGCCATTACCTGTAGTGCACATTGCCTCGGAGCCATGTTTCCAAATGATGTGGCTAGACCTGGACACAGTACTGAATTTATTGGATCATTCTCAGGATTTTTATTGTGTTTATTCACTAAATATGGAAAGAATAAATAATTTGAATACAGATAAAAAGAATTCATTTAAAAAAATAATTTTTCTCTGACAAATTGATAGCATTTAAAAAACTCACCTTTTAAAATAACAGCTCTGAATGCGAGATAAGCATTCATTGTATTTGATACATCCATCGGTACACGCATTGTTGGCGCTGATATTAAGAATTTGATTGGAATATCCTGGTTATACCCTTGCCATGATGATTGTTCTGTTTTTCCGAATACACAGTGCTCATGTGTAGAAAGGATTAAGGCATCTCCCTGTTGTAATGAAATATCAATAAAAATTATCCAAAAAATATAGTTTAATATTTATACTAGCCTATTTACATTCTATATATACATATTGATAATAATTAAGTCCACACTATCAAATGTTTTGTGCCCATATATGGGCATCATTAATATCCTATAACACCCATGTATGGGCAAAACACAAATATTTGTCACTTTTGTATTAAGGACTAAAATAAATTGGGTAAATACAACAGTAAACATCTCATGGATAAAATTAAAGAAAAGGCAGCAGCTATTGTTACACCAGTCTTTATGAATTGCTAATTCTGATTGGATATTATTGTATGTATGGACTGAATAAGGACAGTAACATAAAGTAAAGAAAACATAATTAAAAATATATTTTGGAAGATTCGATGCTAAGTTTGGTATTGCTAAATCATTAACTGTAGAATGTGATGCAATATATCCCAGATATTGATTAACACTTACCACCAATAACTCTCCATCTTTTTCATTATCAATAGTTTCTTGTAAACGACTCATTCTGTATTAAATACATAGTAATATTAGAAATAGTAATACTGGACAGGGTATTTTAATTATGAATAATCTTCATTCAAAGTTTTCTTACTACTCTGATTATATAATCTACATCAATAATTTACATTATTATATTCATTGTTGTTGTTAATATTTTCTGTACTACTATACTATTATTAGATGATAAAAAAATACTAATGATAACTCACAGTTGAAGTCCAAAGTGTCTTGAATAAGCTAATTCTATACCACCATCCATAAATCCAAAACTGTTTGCTGGTGATACCTATACATTCAATGAATATTGTTAATTACACAAGTCAATTATTATCATTACTATTATTATTATTATGATTATGATTATTAATATTATTATTATTATTTTTATTTTTATGCGCCAGTGACAAGACAGTTTTTGTTCGCTTTAATAGGCACTTTAAAAATGTGTATTATTATTTATTATTATTATTATTATTATTATTATTATTACTTAATTCAATTTTTCATTTCAAGAAAGTCATAATAAAGCATAATGATGTGAAGTTACAGTGACTTATTAAATTGATTAAAATACTAAAAGCAAATTGAAAGAATAAGTATAGAATTCTTTTTTAATGAACTCACTATTGCGTCTGTAGCTGGAGCATCTTTGAATATGTCACCTTCACTAACCTAGAGAAGAAAATTAAATTTAAAAAAAGAAACAATTATGAGTACTCTACAGTACTGTACTGCTGGTATTAAAGTATACATAAGAGTGAACAGTACTTCATTGTAATGTGTACAATTATTTAATCTAAAATTTGCTATTGACTGATGTTGACAAAATATAATTGAAAATAAGATTATTTTGATAATTGAAAAAATTCATTAAGCAATTAACATGTATTCTAAAATTGACAATAATTAATCCTTACCACAACATTTTCATGAGGTGCAAATATATCTTGCCATGCCTTCACCAATTCTGTGTTAATATCTCGTAATTGATAAGAAACAGTTATTGGTTCACGTCGCTCCTCTTTCTTCTTTTTTTTAATAATAAACAGCTTCTCTTCCTTCTTATATGTTGCATCTGTCAATATTACATCCATATCTATAAATGAAAACAACATATTAAAACCATAATGTTCTAATGTTGAAAATTGACAAAAATTATTATCCAATATAATGTAAAATATAATCTTACTTTATAATCAATCATGAAATTAGCTAGAAACATAAAAAATTGAAATGTTGCAAATATTTTTTTAATTATTTTTATAAGAAAGGCATTTTAAAACAAAAATTATGAAAATCGGACCAGTATCAGCGGAGATATTGCAATTTTAAGTACGTTTTTTCCCGGAGTTAATTCCTATTGTTTTTATTATCCAAGAAATGTGTCCCTACAGTGTGTAGCATTTTAGGCCATGTTAATTACATTGTATTTATCAGTATTTATTTATGTAACATCACATTGTATAATTACTATACATAATTAGTTATGTAATTATTAAGTTAGGTCAGCGGTCATCATCACATGTCAAAAGTCACCGTTTCTGTTTAAGGTCAAAGGTCACCGGTAAAGGTCAAATGTTTAAATATGAATTAATATTTTTCAGAGTGGAAATTTGGGTAATTAGCGAATTTTAAAATTATTTATTATGCACTAATATTAATATTACTTTATATTATTGCCATAATTATTGTTAACCATTATTATTATTATTAATTTCATTACTAAAAGGGCATTGTCAACTACTTTTTTTTTTTTTTTAATTACACAAGGCAGCAATCATTGATCAAATCTCTTTTGGGATATTTAGAGGTTCTGAAAAGAACCGTTTGTTTTGTAAAGCGTTGCCCATCATTTTCTTTTTTTCTTTTTTTCCAGATTCTCCAGCTAATGTTGAATTAACATCAGTCCCATATGACTACTTAATCTCCACTCTTCATATCTGCAACAATTTCATTGGTGTCCAAATAATAATGATCCATTTCCTTTGTTAGGGGGTCCACATATACAATCTTGAATTCTAAGTCGCTTCCGTATACTCACCTATAGTGCATTTGTACCATGTGTCAGATACGATTCCATCATTCTCATTTGACCACAAATGAGCTATTTTCTTTTCCAGGAGAACTGGGGGGTCCATTATTATGTTCTTTATGTGCAGATCATCTAAATCTTCTGAGGACATCAGAACAGATAAATTTTCTTTTAATTTATCAACAGAAAATTGTTTTCTTTTAAAAGAAAAACAGAACAGGGATGCATTTGCCTTCTGATTTAGAATCTTCTTACGTACATTCAGTTGGGCCTTCAATGCAATCAACTGCCTTTTGTTGGACGTCAGGGCCTCCAAATTTGAATCCATGCTGATATCATCTTGCCATAGTCCACCATACTGCATTAAGTCATTTAGTAGGTTTTCATTGAGCAGCCTAGCCCTATCTTCTTTGTTGACGATTTCTTTCCGTTTTTCATCAAGATGCTGTCTTTTTTGGACAGTCAATGTCTCTCTTCTCTCTGCATCTATTTGCTTACTTTTTAGGCACAGCATTCTCGCCTTCGACAGTAGCTCCTCTCGTTCATCCACTGACTTCTTCGCCAACCAATCTGACGTCTTGTTTGATTTATAGACAATCTTACTCTCAATATAACTTAAGCTTGCATTTGGTGCTCTCCTGACATAGTGGTCTAGTAGCCCAAATACTCGTTCTCCACTGATGTTGTTTCCTACACATGACCTGGCTTGCTGTTGTAATGCTTCACTTGGATCATGATGTATGCCACCAGGCAGCTGATCATCAAGTTGTCTTTTACATACATCGAGAATAACATCTAGAAGTTTCAACAACAATGTTTCAACTTGCTGATCATTTTCATGAGGTGTAGTTAAGTTATCGAAGACAGCATCTTTGATTACTGGAACATCGGCAAACAAGCATTCTGCTTCGCCTCTTACAAGTAAGGATGCGTTAACCTTCCAATTTTCCATTCTTTCAACAGCTAGCGTAAATGGTGTATTTAAATCAAGAATATTCTGGTTCCTTTCCACCAGCCTCATCCAAGGACCCGACACATATTTACCTATTAGGCCAAGAGCTCGGCATCCTGTTGTGTATTCAGACGTCCTACTATCAACCAACACAGCTCTCTGCAAGTCATTCGTTGGCAGCCACACTTTGGTCAGGAATTCCACAATGTGGGGCAATAGGAAGTGAACTGCTCCTGCATTACGATACAAGATGTGGAACCTGTTTCCCATCACAGGTGATAAGACATCAGTAACTTTTATCCCTCTGCTCTTTAAAAATACATCTATTTCAGCTGGAACACCAACAGCATTGTTGAAGCAAAGCTTGCAGACGCCAGCAATGAAACTTTGAGCACCACTTAAGCTTCTACGTCGAAAACACATTGCTCTGTGTTCAGCTGGTAGAATCTCTTGCTCCCATGTTGAAAGAGATTGGTTACAGGATTTTGCAAAGGTATCCAAGGGGTGCATTCCGCAAAAAAATTCATTTAGATGTTTGCTACCATCTGACATAGAATCAACTAGTTCCTTGTTGACAGCCTTGTTTACACCACAGCGGTCCGTCATTGTGTTTGTGATTGTGTCCAGGATATGCTGTTTAGATGCTGAGCCTCCTGTTGCCTGGCTTGCTGCTCCTAGATCTTCAAATGTTTGTAGTATCCCCTGGGTGTTGGCTGCAGCTGTCCCAGATGGTAGCCTGGTTATGCCAGTTGTGTATGTGGCATCTTTATCTGAAATTTGCACCTCCAAGTAGTGAGTACGCTTTTTGTTTGTGCCATCATACTTTAGAGTTGTGTCCGTTGCTGACTTTAAAACCTCGCTAACTTGCATTCGGGATAGCTCTCTCATTTCCCGCAACATGCGCAAACAAGACATTGCATCCGGTAAAACTCCAATTTTTAAGCCAGCAAGTTCTTCAACTGCATAGCGCAGTACATGTGGAATGTTCCTTGCTGGAACCTCCTGCTCAAGGCAAAAGTAAACTGCATTCCGCACAGGCCAGTTGAATGTTTTACCATCTATTTTGGTGGCTATCTCTCTTGATGACGATGCTGTAAACACTGCAATTTCTTGGTTTAGCTTGGTGTTTTCATCCTCTAACCATCTCAAATTCCTCTGTAGTACCACAACTTTGTTTCTTACTTTAACTATGTCTGATTCCAGGTTTCCAGTTTTCTTATTATATTCACTTGTTTGTCTGTATTTCTGTTTCTTTATGGATGATAGTTGACCTTTCAGGTTTGTCAGTTGTTGATCTACAGGTGTTGATGGTTGTCTCATAGTTTTCTTCATTTTTTGTACTTTTGCTTTTAAACACTTTATCTGCATATTCTTTCGTCTAATTGTCTGGTTCAATCGTTTGCAGCTACCTATCTTTTTCACAACAACTTTCGGTTTAATCTCCAGTTGTCTCTTTAGATCCACTATTGAAGCTTCTAACATCTTCACCTCAGCCGCCAGCTTTTCATTTACAGTAAACTGCATCTCACAATCTTTACAAGAAGACAGATGAACTTCTTCACATCGACGTTTAACAGCTTTCTTCTTGTTTGTGTTGGGTACAGGAATGGCAAACCTTTCAGATAAAAATGGATCCAACTTCGATTTGTTTCTGCTCTTTAAATTCTGTCGCATATTCTTGATAACAGTAATCTTCCCTCGCAGCGTACTGTCTTTAATATTACTCACGTCAACATCGTTTTGCTCTAGGATCTTGAGTAACCAAGTGCTGTGTGTAGCAATTGGCCGCTTAAGTTTCAGCACAACGTCTCGCATTTCAAGCACAGCACCATTAGTTAAGTGTCGACCATCGAGCCTACAAGTGCCATCTTCCTCAAGACTGGATAAATTAATCCCTAGTGCATCTGAATACTTACCTATATAATTTGCATCTTCTTCCATGCTTTTACAAAATTTAAAAAAAATCAAATGCAATGATCATTCATTCTAAATATTTGTTTACTTACAATGTATACTAGCAATTACATGTTGTAATTAAATAATTCATGATTGCAAATTATTATTGTCTATTTATAACATAAACAGAATAAATGATGCATTTAGATGAATACTGTACCTTGTTTAAAATGTAATGAGGATCATCAAACAGCACCAATAAAAAAGAAACTTAAAATGCTAAATATATAACAATTTAGTATGATTTGTTTAATTATTCATACCATTATAGTTACATAAAGTTAACAATGTAATACTGAGATTACAGTATTAATACAATTTGTTTTATAGAACTATGCCTACAGTTAATATATTAATTTCTTAAGACATAAATTGTCAATAATATGAGTTTAACCCATTCATATCTATGCTTTAAAAATATAATTATTTTTATTAATTAGTAAATAATAATTAACTAAAATTATTTCTACAAGAGTAATAAAATTATGTTTGTTAACAATTGGAAGATAATATTTATGTAAATATGTGGCAAAGACAAGCCATACCAGTCACTCGTCGCAAAAATCGATTTTGAGTTATTAATACAGTGTTAGAGAGTAAAATAATAGCTATAAAATGGTAAAAAAATCATTCAACTCGGACATTTCCTTATGAAGTTACAAGTGTTTAAACACACAGCTGTTTAAAGAACAATATATGAGAAATAAGCCTTCAAAGTTTATGATTTCAGGCATTTCTCATGCAGAAACTATCTTTAAATCCTTAAAAAGTGTTATTTTAACATTGAAAATTGGGAAAATAACAGCATAGAATGATGTGTACATATATAAAGGTTAGTTTAGTGCAATAAAATAGATTTTTTTAAATTTGACATTCCAGTTTGTTTTGGCCATTTTCTCTGAAACACAATTTGCGACGAGCGACTGGTTTGGCTTGTCTTTGCCACATATGCTGTTATATAGTTTTTATTAAATTTAGGGAAAAAATTATTTTAATTTATTTATTTCTACAAGAGTAATAAAATTATGTTTGGTAATAATTGGAAGACAGTAAAATATTTTACCTAAATAAGCTGTTGTATAGTTTTGTAAAATTATTAAAACAAAAAAAAACAAAAACAAAAAAATTGTTTTTTATAAATAAGTTTATGATTTTTTATCTAAAATAATACTTGACAATTACAAACGTTTATAATTTATATAAACTGATAGATTCTACGTAAAATAGATAGAAATCTCCTAACTCTACACTAGGCCTAACTGTAGGCTCGGACAACACGGTAGCCAGCAGGGAAAACATCGTTTACCCCGCGTGTAGCCGCCGTAAAAATTATCAAGGGGCGCTCTCTATTCGTTGGAGCCGAACCTAGCTCCAGTACGCGACAAGGTAATAGAATATGATATTTCAGAAAATCTTTTTAAATTATTGGTACGACAATTACAGGGTATTATTTAAAACTTGCTTACCTTTATAGTTTAAAAACTGAAAGAAAAAAAACCTGTTAACAAAAAAACTAGTGAAGGATTTCTTCTATTCTTGAAAAGCGTCAAAACATTTGTTGTAAAAAAAAACTTTTACCGAATCGATTCGCGCGCTTGAAAAAAACATTTTTTGGCTCAGAATTTATTTCTGGAGAGTTATCCGGAACTATTTCGGCCAAATTGTGATATATATCCGCGAAATACCCAATTAATACATTGGGTATCCTATATCCGTCGGAGCACTATTTTCTATCGCGATGTTTGGAACTATGAAAAACAGCGTCCCCTATCGGTTTTGTTTCTAGCTAATGAAATATTCATACATATCAAAATGGTTTTGTTTTTGTAGTTTAGGTACTGCTTTTCAATCCCAAGGGCTAATTTGTAATTTTCTATTATAATTTATATTTAATTAAAATACACGCCATCGTGTTGGGATTCAATATTTCGACATAATTATGTCATCATCAGGAATGATATTTAATTGTTCTATTATTAGGGGTAGCTGGCTCATCTGAATTATAGCAATGTACTTTGCTTAAAGCCCCATTCCCGGCAAAATTTCAGTTTTTAAAAAAAATCTAATTTTTGTATAATGTTATGAAGATTTATAAATATAATACGGAATTGCTAGTTTAACTGAATTCAGACATTCCTAAGAATGAAAAAAATGTAAAATAAGACTGAAATTTGATTTTTTGTGTATTGTGAATTTTCATGTTTGATTTTGCGACAGGTCGTGAGAAGAAATATTGTAGGCGCCGAAAACATTAGCCTATCCAACGCTGCTAGTCTAGGCCTAGCCTTACCTCGATTTAGGTTCTGTTATCACACAAAAAAACGGCCGACATGATATTTTCCGTTGCTAGTAATGACACTTGTGAAATATAATATTTCATAGGAATTATTTCAAATTTGTTAAAAAACTGATTCTGACTGAGATTTTGACACTTATCGACCGAACGAACGCATTGTGCGAGATACGAAGTACAAAAACTAATCTCATTAGAGAGGGCGCACTTTATTGACTGTATAAAGTATACATAAAAGCGAGAGTATTCCAATGGATGCGATCTACAAAAAAGTCAGTTTTTAGTGAAATTTTGCCGGGAATGGGGCTTTAAGTTACCCCTGTCCAGCATTTCAATTATTTTTAAAAATAAATACATATTAAAATGAATTACTACTGCAAGAAAACACTATACTACCAGAAACACAAACTTGCTGCAAAAAAATGGTAAGTTAAGAGGAGAATAATCTAACTAAACTAAGCCTAGGCCGCCTAGGCCAAGGTGCTGATTGAGTGCTGGAGCTGCTCAATCATGTAATCAAGATCGAGAATATTATCATCAAGAGTTAAATTAGAGCGCTAGCCTAGGCCCCCTACAGTATTTACCAACGAATACCATATTGCTAAAATTGACTGATGTTAAAATACCTTAGTTTGTTACTTGTTATATTGGGGAGTTGACTTTAAACTATTGTAATCGTAATGCTTACCTTTAAATGAGAAAAAAATCAAATTACAATAAAATTTCACTAGAGAAAAACAGCACGTAGTCGACGGACAGCCACTGAACTTTAATGACCCCCATATATTTCTTTTCCGGGTCATCAAATCCATTCTATAACAGGGGAGATTGTTTTAATTGTTTGGTAACTATTAAAATGATACAGTTTCATTCACTAACTTTATGGTTTATTTCAAATTAATTTATAATAATAATGGTACACTGTAACCCTTAAATAATATATTTCAAAATATGATTATGTATAAAACTTAATTTTGTGGTTAGATTTTTCTTGTTAAATTGCACACCCTGTACAGAATATGGGGGAACTACCCTTTTGGAAAATTTTTAACAAGATGGCGGCGTCCATGAGTACTTCGAGGAGAATTCCTAAGGTAAATTAACTGCAAATAACTAGATATCAATTACAAAATACACTAATAAATTATATATAGGTCTAGAGTCTAGATGCGGTGTAATAAGCATAGGGCCTAGGTGTAGTATCTAGCTTACTGACTAGGCCTAGGCTTAACTTAGCCTAGACTAGGCCTAGAGAGGCCTTATTTCTTAAAAAAACTAGCCTAGGCTAGGCTTGGACCCTAAGAAGTCCTACGTCGTCGACCTGGCTAGGGCAAGGCTTTTTTTTGGCTGGGGCTCGGCTCATTTTGGTAACACTCTAGCTAGACTAGGCAAGCGTACCTCACAGTCACAACACATATTATAAAACATTTTTACATGATTCAACCACTTACAAAGTACATTTTTTTAACAAAAAAGAAACCTTTATAAACACAGGTTGATACAGGGTTTCCGCGCTTGCTAGCACGATGAGCTGTACTAATTGCAATCAATTAAAAATTGCCAGAATGTCTGAGTCATTCCTTAAATTTTGAAAGAAAAGCCCAGTCTTATATAAATTTTAATCAGAATTTTCCCATGGAACATCCGACAACAAGATGTGGCATCATGCAGTACCATCTTTTTGAACTTTCTTGTCGTAAATTAGGTGAATCGAACCGACTTTTATCATTGGCTTTGATAGTTGTTTTGCTGGATTAGGCCTAGGCTCTGTTTGTATATCTGTGTACATATTTGGATCATTACTAATTTTTGTAATTATTGTACATGTGAATGTCATGTGAACACACATACAGTAGTCAAACAACACCACCATACAATATAACGCATAAATGAAATGATATACAAATGCAAATAGTTTTCATAAACATTTAATTAAAAAAAACTTTGCGCTGCAAACTCAGACATTCTGGCAATTTCTTACTGATTGCAAAATGGCTGCTGCTCGTCGTGCTAGTGAGCACAGAGTTGCTGTACTTATTTGTGGGATTACTTGTTGAAAAAAGTACTTTGTGAGTGGTAGAATCATGTGAATATGTTTGTTAATTATATGTTGTGACGGTGAGAAGAATATTGAGATAAAAAATTATTTAAGTATTAAAATTTAGGTGCGAAAGTGCATTAGCGCCAAAGATAAATGGCTTTTTATCCCAATAAAGTGTAAGTGATGAGGTGAGAGAGGTCAGTGAATGCTGATGATAGTGATATTGCATTTTTTTTTGTGTACTAAAAAAATTAGTAAGTTTGTTCAGTACTATTATTGTTTTATGTATTTTGCAGTTATTTAGAATATGCCAAGGTTGTTCAAGAAGGTTTACCTCTGTAGCTGGTTTGAACGTAAGTTGCTCTTCCAAAGATGTGTTTTCACACTTTCATACTAATATAGTTTAGGATTTTCTACATGTATTTATTCAAATGTCTGTACTGTCGTATAAGAGAATAATTGTGAACCATTAATTAAATATGTTTGTCCTTTAAAAATACTGCTTAAAAGCATAGCTGCATTCATCAAAATAGCTTTTGTTTGATGTTGTATATGTTTTATCAATTTATTAATACCTGTGTTATAGGATGTAGTTATAGCTAGTGCAGTTCGTACACCAATAGGCTCCTTTGGTGGAAGCCTTGCATCTGTACCAGCTCCTAGACTTGGAACTATCGCCATCCAGGCAGCTATCGAGAAAGCAGGTTAGTTATATTCAGTTTTTTAGGTTATTTCTAAACAATGGTAACGGTCATTTTCCAACGTTTTTTGAAAGTGGCTACGTCTTAAAGCTCTTGTTGCTACTTACTGTAGCCTCCTTC
This sequence comes from Anneissia japonica, assembly GCF_011630105.1. NCBI lineage: Eukaryota > Metazoa > Echinodermata > Crinoidea > Comatulida > Comatulidae > Anneissia > Anneissia japonica. The sequence continues at coordinate 338,556 of NW_022705477.1, forward strand.
CATACAATGTATTTGTTTCAATTTTTTTTTTGCATTCTTAATTTATATTGTATTACTTTATTTTATGGAAAATAAAAGTAGATTTGGTTTCTGTATACCTTGGAAAAATTATATGACTGAATGAATGCCCGAGTAGATAGGTCATACAAAGTACATTAAGTTATTTAATAATAAATAGTAAGTTTACATTGAAATTTATCATATTTGTAAAGGCAATGGAATTATTTTTTAGAAGTATCTAACAATGTGGTGTTAGTCAGTGGTGGCTCCATAAAATTGCTGACAAGAATCCAACAGGAGGATTTGAATTAAGTGGCGGACTAGGACCTCAGTGCGAGTCCTGAAAAAAAAATCTGATGGTGTTCAAGGAAGAGATTTTATGGTTTACTGTGACACAAGATTGTGCTTTTAGGCCACAATATTAATATTATGGATCGCTAATCACAATAAGTTTGTTTGGATTAGCAAGTTAAAATTATAGTTCAGTGACCTCATTGTGTTGTGTTAACTTTATATTTACTTTTGTTTTCTTAAATTATTAGGGATTGCCAAAGAACAGGTTAATGAAGTGTACATGGGAAATGTCCTGCAGGCCGGGGAAGGGCAAGCACCTACCAGACAAGCAGCTTTAGGTGCCGGTAAGCTATTTGCTCACAATAAACCTCCATTACATTTTGTATCTGAAATTCTTTATCTTTAATTTGCATTTTTTGTCTCCATCTATACAAATATGTATATTATTGTATCAAGGACTTTATGCATTGAACCAAAAAAAATCTTATTTTGAAAAAGCTTTATTGTCGAAATGCTTTATTACCAAATATACTTTTATTTATGCAACTTTACTATTGTATTTGATGAATATGTTTAAAATTAGTGCAACAAACAATATATTTTCAAAATTTTATTTATCAGGTCTTCCATTGAATACCCCTTGCACAACAATTAATAAGGTTTGTGCATCCGGCATGAAATCCATCATGATGGCTGCTCAGAGTCTCATGTGTGGACATCAGGTTAGTAACACCATACATTATGAAAATAATAGTACAGTAGAACTCCCTATTAAGAGGACACTTTCGGGGGACAAAAAATATATCCCCTTAATAAGGTTTTTCCTGAATAAGAGTTGGCATAGTGTTAAAACATATACCATCTCTCATTTAGTGCCCGAAAAAAGTGTCCCCTTAATAGGGGTGTCCCAAAGGAGGGGTTCTACTGTAGTTAAGAATAATTTAATAATACTTACATGATTGTTGATATTGATGTCAATAATAAAAATGGAATTCGTGTCGGAAAAGAGCAGGTGGTAGCCACTGTTTGTGTGCTGAATTCTGGAGATCCATTGTTAACATTATATTTGCATTACTATTTCAACATTTTTAATTTTTTGTCTTCTTATTACTGTAGGAAGTGATGGTTGCTGGTGGGATGGAATCGATGTCAAATGTTCCATTTACGATGAGTCGTGCAGCCCCCTCCTATGGAGGTCACCGTCTGGAGGTAAGCTATTTGAAATGTAGGTAGTGACAGTGTAAGCTACAAACTTTTAAATTTCCACATATCTGTCCATGTAGCTGTTGACTTAACATATAGGTATTAACTTATCTAATAAATTAATCCTCAAACTATAAACTAAGCAACTATCTATTGTGAACACAGCAATACAAGATAGTATAATACATACTCCATGTATCAAAATGCATGCCATCGTGCTGGGATTCAATATTCATCCATGAATCAGACAACTTAGTTTTAAAAAGTTTTTGAAAACCAATTTGTTTCCAGCAATTTATATTTGATTGTGAAATTTTTAAACTTCATCTTTGTAATAATTTTAGGTATAATGTTTAATGATATTCCATTGCTCTTTAAACCTGAACTTTAATGATTTGCTCTGGTCTCTTTTGAAGGGCGTCTAATAAGTGGTTATTATTATTGATATTAATTTCAAGACATGTTTTGCATTGTGTTTTTCAGGATGGTATTGTAAAGGATGGCTTGACTGACGTATACAATAAATTTCATATGGGAAACTGTGGGGAGGATTGTGCAAAGAAGTTTGAAATATCACGGGAACAACAAGATGACTTTGCTATCAGCTCCTACCAGAAAAGCCAGCAGTCAGCTGCAGTAAGTGTTCTATAAGTTTATGGCTATTTTGTCTGACAGATTTTTTTTATCTTGATTTTTTCTGTTGAAACCCACCAAACATAACCCACCCACAAAAGTCTAAAGACTTATTTCCATTAGTAGTGCACATGAATCATCTGCTCTTTTTCAAAAATTGTACAGTGTTCTTTATATTGGTCATAGTGCACGCAAGACCAACAACTTCCGAAAGATGGTGCATTATTGAATGTTCATTAACTGTCTATATCCATTTATTTGTTTGTCTCATATCTTTGTTCCCATCTTTGAATAAATGCAATAATGTATATTTATTTATATATGAGTTACCTATCTATCACACTCTGGTAGTCCATCATTTGTTATGAAAAATATTGATCAATGCAATAATTCTGTTTTTATCCAAAGGATGGTATTTTTGACAAGGAATTAACAACTGTCAGTGTGCCGCAAAAAAGAGGTACAGTAACTTATAATATAAATATAAATTATAAATATAATTATAAATTATAATTATTATTTTGTGTTCTTCAAAAAAGACTTGGCAATAGTGTAAACATATAACTTCATTCATTTGCTTTTACAATGGCAAGACTCTGTAACAGTACCAGAGCTGCTCCATCAGTGCAGTTCTTATACTGTACTTTAGATTCTACCCGTTTACATCTGAAGTTGCCATGAACATTAAATTCATTACCTTCTCTTACCACAAGAAGCATAGTTTCTCTCCTCTAACACCCCCCCCCCCCTTCTATTATCATTCTGTTTAATATGAGAATTCAAAAATTATTTAAAATTTCCAGCTCCACCATGAATACAGTAATAGCAGCATTTAAAATGAATGTTTAACTGATTGTTTTATGTTCCACTTAATAGGCAAAGCTGATGTAGTGATTTCAAGTGATGAAGAGTATGCCAAAGTTAATTTTGACAAGATCAAGACACTGAGAGCTGTCTTTGAGAAGGATGGTAATGAAAGACATTACATATCTAGTGGCCTCAGTTCCCCCTCCCCTTTTTCGGTCTCGACTGTACTAATAAGAAAACAAAGGAAGAAATTAAACCTTCTTGCAAGCCTTCAGATTTAGTGTAATGATATAATAATTACTACACATAAGGTACACATCTTCAAATATATTAAAGTTGTAAGACCACCAATCTTAAATCTGAATCTAATAATAATGTGTTTATAACTTAGGAACTGTGACTGCTGGCAATGCCAGTACCCTCAATGACGGAGCATGTGCATTAGTGTTGATGACAGCTCAAGCTGCTGACAGGCTTGGAGTTAAACCATTGGCAAGGATAGTCAGTAAGTCTCTAGATTCTTTCAAGTGCTATAATAATGATAACCTAATGTAATGAATTGGTTGGTTTTTTTGGTTTTCTGTATTGTGTAAAACATGCCAAGGATAACCCATGCAAATCTTAAGACGTATTTCCATTGGGGTCCCTGGTAATGAATAAGAGGGTAATAATATAGAGATTTATAACGCGCCTTTTGCCAAGGGACACAAGGCACTGGCGATGTTGTTATTATTACCCCTGGTTGGATCCATAATCAAACCAGCATAAAGTGTAACCTCCTCCACTCCCCAGGGAGTCTTCCTAGTTGTACATACAATTTAATGCCGAACAGACTAATACTTGCAATGCCACATCATCCTACCAAGTACCTATTTATAATAAAAATATATATAAGTAAAATGCCTTGCCCAAGGACACAACCAATGCGACAAGCGCCGGTGTCGAACCCCCGATCTCACCATCAGAAGTCCATCACCCTCTTACGTAGCATTCTTGAATATGCACTGGGCCATATTGCACATGGGGGTTAGCATATTATATATCTCGTCAGTGCACTAGTATTTCAGCCTCCAGATGGAATTGAACTGAGAACTTGTGTAAAAATCTTACAGTTCAGTGCAGGCACACATCTATCATATGTGGGTAGAGTGGACGTCAAGATGGACATTTTACAGCATCAGTAACCATTCTCTTTCAATTTCAGGTTTTGCTGATGCTGCTGTTGCTCCGATAGAGTTCCCAATTGCTCCAGCATACGCTATGCCAAAGGTTAGTGACCGGTTGATACAAAACTATACATTATTTACAATGGTTTGTTGTAGAAAAATGTTTGAGGTTAATACTTTGATGTTTTATTGGGCAGGCATTGAAGCTAGCTGGTTTGAGCCAGGATGACATCAGCATGTTTGAAGTCAATGAAGCATTCAGTGTTGTCGTATTGGCAAACATCAAAGCGTTGAACCTTGACCCAGCAAAGGTGAACATCCATGGTGGAGCAGTCAGTATTGGACATCCCATTGGGTGAGTACACAAAGTCAACTCTTGCCCTCACATAATCCTGGGTGGATAGTGACACCCATTGGAAAACTGCATAGGACAAAAGCAAAATTCTTAGCAAGTGTTTGAGAGACTGAATATCAACATTACCACTACTTTTTTCCGCATGTTTCCTTGATAGTAAATGAGCTGTTACGATACGATAAAACTTAATTGTAGAGAGTGACTTTGCTCAGTCGATTAAGCCAGTGGTAACCACTGTGTGTGCGCTAAACCGTGGAGATCTCTAGGTGCCCGGTCCAATTCCCATCGCTTCTCTCCTTATGTTTCAGCTGGAGAGCTGAAATGCAAGTTACGATAGCGCACTGTCTTTCGGATGAGATGTTTAAGCTGTTGGTCCCGTGTGCCTTATGGCCCTTGTGCACGATATAGAACGCAGTATACTCTTCGGAAAAGAGTAGGGGATTGTCTCCTGGAGTACTGCCCAATTCACCACCAGAAGGACCCCACTGGAAATAAGTCTCCTCGGTGTGATTCTCGCCAAAAATACTCCTATCCTATCTCCTGCAACGGTATAAAGTTCAGCTATGAGATATGGTTCCTTAAAATATACTCATATCAGTAGAACAATATAGAAATTGAATTAAATACCTACAAGTTGTACTACAAGAATTGTTAAGACTGATGTTAAAACTGTCAATCAAAACCTAATATTCCAAGGACTACTGAGTTGTAAGGCAAAGGCAAGATTCTTGTTTCATCAGTACATTTTTCTTTTCTAAATGTATATATTTTCTTTTCTTTTTCAGAATGTCAGGTGCCAGAATCACTGGTCACATGGTACATAATCTCAGCCCAGGACAAAAGGGATTGGCCGGCATATGTAATGGAGGGGGCGGAGCTTCAGCCATTGTTATTGAAAGACTATGAGGAGGAAACTTGATTGTTCTGGAGAATATTGACTCTGCAATGGATACATTATTATTTATTATTTTTGATTTTAAATAAATCATAGATACTCATTTTCCACTTCGTTTTTCCATTAATGCTATTGTTGGAAGTAAAAAAGATTGAAACATATATTTATATACTGTACAGTAAGTACGTCTGTCTTGATTATTAGTAAACCCAATAAATAGGAATGCATGGTTAAACCATATCTCTTCATTTTTTAGTTGTATTTATTTCACCAAACTTGCAGTAATATTTTTATTGTCAGTCTTTATTATATAGTAGAAGCAGTTGGCGCATCAGTTGTGGCCTGGACTCCCAACCTTGAGGTCAGGGGTTCGAAACTCTCGTTGTGCAAATCGGTTGTGTCCTTGCCTTGGGCAAGGCATTTCATCTACAGTTGTCTCTCTCCACCCAGGAGTACAAGTGGGTACCTGGTAGGTTCGAACACAACTGCGCTGATTACTAGCTGCAATATTATGGAATTCTCCCCGGGGAGATGAGTATTTGTTCCATACGTGTTTGATCCAACAACCGGGGTAGTAATGTGAAGCGCTTAGGCTTTAGGCATGAAGTGCTATATAAGACCAACGTATTATTGTTTTTATTATTAGTTCATGCTCAATGCACTATTTAAGTATTATATTGCTCCAGGTAATGGGTCAATGTATTAAAAATACAAACTCAGTATAATAACAATATATAAATAAAATATAATGATCAGGGGCAGCATTTTCAAAAAATACACAGTGATGAATCCAGAAAGGCATCAATTCCATTCCCCCGTTCCTCATTCTGCCCCTAATATAAAAGTAATCTGCTTTTAAATAACTTGACTTGCACTTAAGTTACTGAGAGTTCCTTCCTTCCTAATGCCTACATTAGAACAGTAAGTGAATTGCCTCAAAATGGTCAGTTCACTTGTGTACCTTTATGTGCTATTGCACACTCAAAAAACTCACTCAAAAAATGTTAACTGACTGAACAAAAGATTGTGGATTATGTTTTTGGTCTGTAAAGTGTTTTCTACCTATTTATTGCTGTTCTACAAAATAAAGGAAAAGTAAAATTTAAGATTTATCTATATAGAAAAAAAAATAAATTAGTGAATGAGGATTGGAACACTACATACTGTTATTAAATGTTTACAAAGGAAATGGCTTTAACTTTCGTCTTTGTTAAGTCATAAGGTCATATATGGGTTACCATAGATCAATCCCTAGTGATGTAAGGGGATCAATTAAAAGGGAAAGCTTTTCATTGTGGCTAGTTCATAATTTATTTCCCTCCTTGATTAGGCCAAAGAGGATGCAGTGATCAATGGAAACCGGAATTGTGAATGAAATTGACCAATAAGAAGTATTTCCTAAACTTTGATAAAAGTGGGTCATCTTTGTTGGGTCATCTAGGTTGGTAAAGACCATCTGGCGCCCTCAGCGGCGTGTGCGAAGCACAACCATAGAGCTATTATTATATCTCTGAGCACAAATCAGAATTGAATCAGCAGTGGAACGTAAAATTTGGATATGGTTTTGTAGTCAGATTTGCGAGAAAATTTCAGCTACCCGTATTTCTCGACTGAGACGTCAATGGGAGCTGTAATTTGTATGGCAAGGAGATTGTGCTACCCTTAATTCGTATTTATGGAATTTACGCCAACAAACCTTGTAGTTATTAATATTTTGGTTATAATAAAAGTTTTCATTTTTTGTTGACGTCACACTCACAATATAGTTAGCATGCATACGTCATAAGATTACGTCACCTTTCCTGGTAAGGCAAACTTTCCCGGAGTGCTTTTTTCAAGTCCTTGTATAATACTTAAACAATGTACCCCCCGCCCCGCTACACAGTACAACAGTAGGCTAGGGCCTCCCTCCCCGCCCTACAGTGACGTATGCTAGACAACAGAACGTGATATTGCACCTTCCTTCCCAGGTGTTCATGTAACATTTGCATATTGTTAGCTAACCAGCTGCGTGTATTCCTTTGCGAAAATGATTACCGCGGCGTACTCATTTTCACAAAGCATCCCCTCTTGGAAAGAGTAAACGTCGAAATAACTGTCTCAATATCTTTGCTAATTAATCACCGTAATTTAGCTTACACTTATGCATGGAGGGAGCACTTAAAATGTACAATAATCATTTCACTACCCGACAAACCCCGTACTTTATTGATGCATTACATAAATAGTTTCATCTTGCTGTACACCAACATCACTGGCGCATGGTAAAAACCAACTGACTGCAGACCATTTCCAGTCACACATTACTCTCCATAACGCAGCACCCCTAGTTCCGTCACCTCTGGATTTTTCCTGGTGATTTGAAAGCTTCATTTGAAAAGGAAAGCTTTTAATTGTAATGTTCTAACTAACTACGAACTACAGGGTTTCCTCCTCTGACGAAATACTGTAGATAGCATCTACAATGCATGTGGAACCATGCATCAATACAATCTGGTATTGTGAATTAAATTACAAATTGACCATTAAAAGTGTTTTTGATAAAAGTGTGTCGACTATTGGGTCATATCTGAGTTGGTAAGGATCCCCATAGGTAATCCATGATGAAGAGGATCATTTAAAAGAGAAAGTTTGTTGAACTGTATGTGATTCTCTTCCATACTAAAAATACAAAAATGTAGCTAACATACATAAGAAATGGCACTCAATACTCTCTAGGGTTCTGAATGAAAAAATACAATTACAAATTGACCAATACAAACCTTTCCGTGTATGGAATAATTACTGATTAAGATTGTTAAATTCTATGAATTAGATAAGTAAAACTAAACCACGATCCCAAGTTTTATCTGTTCCAATTATTAAAGTAAGATTACTTTATCTCTTCTGGGCAGCAGTTACTCAAGTGTCAATGTTTTAAACATTTCTTGTTTTTTTTTTTTTTTTTTTTTTTTTTTTTTTTAGTATATGAGCACTAACCAGTGACATGTACTTAGTATCACTAGTAATGTACCAGGATTCATTAGAAAGAATTTAGAATACTTAGGCCTACTGTGTTGTAACACTTTTACAAGTCTGAATTTGTGTTAATTTGTGTTACATTTGTATTTCTAATACTATACTGTAGAAAGAAGTTTGAAAGATAGTTTTATTAAATTGCAAGAATCAGAATATATTATATTTTATTGGCAACAATTTCACAATTGTTAACTAGACATATTTTTTTCTATAACATAAAGAATTAGGCTAAACATTTTTCTGTGTCAAGGAATGGGGGTAAATGAATTCTAATAACAGCTGTTGTTGACTTAAAGAATCCATTACATTAATAAAGAAGAGAAATTATATCAAATATTTATGTAAATTGTAGATTTTGTTTTTGTTACACTTGGCGTCTGCGTCAGGGTAGACCTACATTATTTCAATTAAGACCGAGAGCTGTTAGGTAAACAGATTATGGGGTAAATGTATTCGCTAACCAAGAATCCATTAAGTAAATAAAAATGAGAAATTATATAAAAATTGTATGTAAATTGTAGGATTTGGCCTTGTCACATAGTGACATTAAGTGCTTAACCGCCTTAAGTAATGTTAATTCAAACGATATTTAATTTATTCATTATAGGCTTAATCATCAAAGAAAGGTAAATAGTGTTTGAATAAAGGACATGATAATACATTATCATGTCCTTTATTCAAACATTGTATTTACCTTTGATGATTTATATACAATTTAACAGTGTCAACGACTATCTTGATTTATATACAGTGGGTATATATTATATGTATCAACAATTGCCACTTAAAAAAGTTAACCACCTTAAATAATATTAATATTCAAATGATATTTAATTTATTCATTATAGGCTTAATTCGGGCATGATTCGCAGTATTTAATGGTATGAAAATGATGTTAAACCTGAACATAATCAGTATTTTCATGATCCTTGGGTATCAGTATAAAAAAAAAAAAACGACGCAATGCTCACGGTTTTGTTTTTCAAATTTGGACGATTTTTACCCTGCAAGTTTCCAGTTTTGTGTTCTGTGGCACCTGCAAACCTTACAAATTAAAAATCAGCACAAAAATTATTACTGAGTTGAAAAATAGCTCAATTTTTTGGCCAAAAGGGTAGTTGTTGCGATCCTTGTGGCAGACAAGGTACTACTTACCAATCAGAAACAAGTACACACATCATCAGATCTGGCTCGATTCATTAACCAAAAGATGACTACTGTCGACTAAGAAAATAGAAAAAGTGCGCGGATCCAGTAGTGGGGGGAGGGGGAGGGCATGTGGGCATTGTGTGCCCCGTTTTGCCACTAAATTTTAAAAATTTCAATGCATATCAATGTTCTACTCTCATATATATCCTGAAACCGTTGTTCCCCTGTTTGAAAAATTCTGCATCCACCCCTGTTAACATCAATTATAGGCTAATTAATTATCTTGGTTTATCCCACAGGACCCCAGTATACTGCCCTGTCGTCAAGCGAACACCTGCATGTGGAGGCCTTCAGGAGACAACTGTGCTGTCCCGTTGGGTCGTGACAAAATGCGAGCCAGCGAGCAAGCCATGCGAGCCATACATTTTAAATCTTTTTTTTCTTCAGGTTATCCAGTTTTGCAAACACTTAGGCCCTATATTCTTTGGCCTAGTAGATGCAAATGAATAATTTGCCTGTGTAGTCCAGTCATGTGCAGTACATACACTTTTTTTGGACTTTTTCGAATCGTCGATCCGAAAGTATGCAGCGCTGATAAATGTTGTTAAAATACAGATAAACAGATACATACATACAGATATATTTATATATATTGTATTTATTTATATATTTATTTATTTATATATATATATTATTTTATATATACTGTATTTATTTATAAGTTTATTTATATATTTTTATATTTGTATTTATATAGGCTATATATTTATATATATATTTATTTGTATATTCATTTATATATATATATGTATATAGTTATTGTATATTTATTTATATATTTAGTTTTTAATACTTATTTGTATATATATATATTTATATATTTATATATGTATATACACTGTATTATTAATTTATATATACTGTAATTATTTATATATTTATTTATATATTTGTATATTTATTTGTATATTTATTTATATATATGTTAATTCAAACGATATTTAATTTATTCATTATAGGCTTAATCATCAAAGAAAGGTAAATAGTGTTTGAATAAAGGACATGATAATACATTATCATGTCCTTTATTCAAACATTGTATTTACCTTTGATGATTTATATACAATTTAACAGTGTCAACGACTATCTTGATTTATATACAGTGGGTATATATTATATGTATCAACAATTGCCACTTAAAAAAGTTAACCACCTTAAATAATATTAATATTCAAATGATATTTAATTTATTCATTATAGGCTTAATTCGGGCATGATTCGCAGTATTTAATGGTATGAAAATGATGTTAAACCTGAACATAATCAGTATTTTCATGATCCTTGGGTATCAGTATAAAAAAAAAAAAACGACGCAATGCTCACGGTTTTGTTTTTCAAATTTGGACGATTTTTACCCTGCAAGTTTCCAGTTTTGTGTTCTGTGGCACCTGCAGACCTTACAAATTAAAAATCAGCACAAAAAATGATTACTGAGTTGAAAAATAGCTCAATTTTTTGGCCAAAAGGGTAGTTGTTGCGATCCTTGTGGCAGACAAGGTACTACTTACCAATCAGAAACAAGTAAACACATCATCAGATCTGGCTCGATTCATTAACCAAAAGATGACTACTGTCGACTAAGAAAATAGAAAAAGTGCGCGGATCCAGTAGTGGGGGGAGGGGGAGGGCATGTGGGCATTGTGTGCCCCGTTTTGCCACTAAATTTTAAAAATTTCAATGAATATCAATGTTCTACTCTCATATATATCCTGAAACCGTTGTTTCCCTGTTTGAAAAATTCTGCATCCACCCCTGTTAACATCAATTATAGGCTAATTAATTATCTTGGTTTATCCCACTGGACCCCAGTATACTGCCCTGTCGTCAAGCGAACACCTGCATGTGGAGGCCTTCAGGAGACAACTGTGCTGTCCCGTTGGGTCGTGACAAAATGCGAGCCAGCGAGTCAAGCGAGCCAATGCGCGAGCTAGCAAGCCATGCGAGCCATACATTTTAAATCTTTTTTTTCTTCAGGTTATCCAGTTTTGCAAACACTTAGGCCCTATATTCTTTGGCCTAGTAGATGCAAATGAATAATTTGCCTGTGTAGTCCAGTCATGTGCAGTACATACACTTTTTTTTTTACTTTTTCGAATCGTCGATCCGAAAGTATGCAGCGCTGATAGATTTTGTTAAAATACAGATAAACAGATACATACATACAGATATATTTATATATATTGTATTTATTTATATATTTATTTATTTATATATATATATATTATTTTATATATACTGTATTTATTTATAAATGTATTTATATATTTTTATATTTGTATTTATATAGGCTATATATTTATATATATTTATTTATTTGTATATTCATTTATATATATATGTATATAGTTATTGTATATTTATTTATATATTTAGTTTTTAATACTTATTTGTATATATATATTTATATATTTATATATATATATATATACACTGTATTATTAATTTATATATACTGTAATTATTTATATATTTATTTATATATTTGTATATTTATTTGTATATTTATTTATATATATTAATAAGTTCATACATTAATAAGTTTTATATATTTCTTTATATATATCTATTTATATATATAAATATATATAAATATTAATATATTTATTTTTATATATTTATTTGTATATATATATTTATATATTTATTTACATATACTGTATTATTATTTTATATATACTGTAATTAGTCATAATATATTCATTCATATATTTATTTATATATTTATTTGTATATATTTTTTTTATAAATACATAGATTTTTTTATACGCACAATCCATATTGTGACATACCAGGGAGCCGCCACAAATCTATAACGTCCGTCTGCCACCCTTACAAAATCCACGTCTTTTACAAGGCTGGGCACGCTGCCAGTTCCAGTTATCACAAATATTGGAAAGTGGTTCTTTTTTATTATACGCTACCTGGTACTTTACAGTAGGTGGGATTTTATCCACTTGCACTGTATCCATCTTTTCAATATTTATTTGATTAATGTAAGTTCTCTTACCCTTCTGCAACAGAATACCATCTGTGTCCCTATCGTGGCCACTCATCACAACACAACAATTATAATTAATTAGAATAAGATACAAGGATTGTTTAGCAGTCGAGGTCAATACAGAATTATACTTTCGATAACACTTGGTCCATGGCATGAACACCATACAGTATTTTACAAAATTAGTAGAGTAACCTAATGATTTTAACGGCACTGCTGCAAACGCCCTTACTGGTCATAATGCATTCATTTCAACAATTTTCAGGTATTTTCTTGACATGAAATTATATTGTGGTCAAAAAGTGGGGTACCATCCATCATAAATGTGGGAGGGAGAACATGCTTCTTCCCCACCCCATGAACAATGATCTCCGCCCATGCAAGCCACCATTGCAAGTTTTCGATCAGATGCATACTAGTGTTTCAAAATGCTGAATGCTACAAGTTAGTCACCAATTATCCCTAATCCCTAATTATTATTATTAGTAATAAAAATAATAATACTGTAAGCGTAATATAGATTACATATTTAGCACTATAATAATATCTAGGCTATTACTCCCTTGTAGGCGTATAGGAGACCAAAGCGTCTGATAATGAAACAAAAATATTTTTGATAAAATATAAATATATAAATAAATTTATAAACATATAAATATATATAAATATATATTTAAATGAACATACAAATAAATATATATACGGTATAAATATACAAATAAATATACAAACAAATAAATATATATAAATATATAAATACATAAATATATATTAATAAATAAACAAATAAATATATAAATAAATATATAAATAAATATATAAATAATTAAGTATATATAAAATAATAATACAGTATATAAAAATAAATATATTAATATTTATATATATATATATGTATATAAATATATAAAAAATATATGAACATATTAATATATATAAATATACAAATAAATATATAAATATATATATATGTAAATGTATAAATAAATATATGAACATATTAATATATGTAAATATATAAATATATATATATATGTAAATGAATATACAAATAAATATACAAAGAAATAAATATATAAATGAATATGTAAACAAATAAATATATATAATATATAAATACATAAATATATATAAATAAATATACAAATAAATATATAGGCCTAAATATATATATAAATAATTACAGTATATATAAATTAATAATACATAAATATATAAAAATAAATATATTAATATTATATATATAGATAAATATATATATATATAAATATATGTATATCAATATATAAAAAATATATGAACATATTAATATATATAAATATATATATATATATATACAAACTATTTAAAAAAATTTAAATAATTAAATAAATATATAAACATATACCTATATAAATATATATAAATACATACAAATAAATATATATATATAAATAAATTTACAAATAAATATACAAATATAAAAATAAATATATAAATAATTCCAGTATATATAAAATAATAATACAGTATATATATAAATAAATAAATATATAAATATATATACA
>NW_022705477.1:353038-366877 GCF_011630105.1 Anneissia japonica
ATACATATATTTATATGTATGTATTTGTATATCTGTGTTTTAACAGCATCTATCAGCGCTGCATACTTTTGGATCGACGATTCGAAAAAGTCCAAAAGTGTATGTACTGCGCATGACTGGACTACACAGGCAAAGCTCCACGGTGTGTTATTCATTTGCATCTACTAGGCCAAAGAATATAGGCTATGCCTACGTGTTTGCAAAACTGGATAACCTGAAGAAAAAAAAAGATTTAAAATGTATGGCTCGCATGACTCGCACTTTGGCACTACTCTGTCCCGTTACCTAACGATTCACCATTGTATGTTTCTATTTATTTTTTTTAATTTATTTTTTATTTATTTATTTTTTTCTCCTTTTGACTGTTACATATATGAGTACTGTACAATCACATTGTGTGAGTAATATGCAGAGTAATAGAAGATGATAGGGTATGTCACCTGCATCTACCGTGTTTAAATATGTATTTACGACCATCAACAGGAGCCATATTCTTAAAATTGTTTTCACCTCAGCCACAAGCGTGGTGTGTCCGAGGTAGTGTGTACTCTGTTTTTTCCCCCCAAAACCTTGGCAGGTCTGAATATTTATTTTTATATCTACTCAATCAAGAATTTTTTCTGGCGGTGTGTATGCACAAGCTCATTATGTAGGCTTAATTCTGGATAACTGTATTGTATATATCTTTTCATTAAATCATGGCATAAATGTGTATCTTCTTGAGATCCCATCTTCTTGTTAAATGCTTCCTAAGGGCGTATCATATTGATCTCTTGTTAGTGTGGTGCAATAAGAACTAGTGCTGTTGAACTATGCATGTGCTAAAGAGTGTGAAGTTAGTTGATTGAAAATTTATAGCCAAACAGACGCTTAAATACCGTAAATACATATTTTAAAAATTAGCATAAAGATATTATCTTAATAATTTTATCTTTGTCTCAAGGATGTTTGATAACTTATTTAAATCAGCAAATGTTTATGTCTACATTCAGTTCTAACAATTTTCTGATTTCACAAGATAGCTCAACAGGTATGCTACTGTGCAAGGCTTTAGAGCTTTAAAAGATGTCATTAGAACACAAAAACAAAGATTCATTCTTTGAAACTGATTCTGTCAATTTATTCATCAACTTACTTTAACTTACATATTTTATATAGTGTTTGAAAAATTTCATAATATACTGTACACATTTTCAGACCTGATGAAAAATACCAATTTTTCTAGGGTATTGGCATGGCTTACTGATCTAGCCGGAGCTACAAGCATGTTTACAGGACCTCATGCAAGTGAAAACCTGTTCCACAGGTCTACAGTATTGAGGGGATTTTTGTTTATTCTCATCTTTTAATCTCTTGAAAAAAAACAAAGGAAAGCAATTAAGAAAAGTGTCTTTTGGCAGCCATTAACATCAACCACCACACACTTTCATTAGTTTTAATACATACTATTACTCCCGTAAGATGATATACAATATCCAAGCAATGTAATTTTTTATACAGTAAATCATCAACTGTAATCTTTTGTGTTTCAGGGCACATGTAGGCTCATCTCCAAGTCATGAAATTTATTACTCTCTTCTCTAAACTGTAATCTTGGTTTACAGTATTATCAGACATGTTTCATTCGCCTATATTTTAAGCTCACTGTTGATGTAAATATTTTTGATGTATAATAAGTTTCTAGTAAAGATATACATTCTGTGATGAGGTAAAACATTTGAAAATAAAATCAATATATGCTCACAATGTACAGTGTTCAAATGAATACTGTATTAGAATGAGGAAAACATTTTCCTCTCCAAATGATATACTGTATGCATAATAACTCTCTTATTCTTTTCATAGACCCGTAAATTGGTAATCAATTTGATAATTTTTTTTTTTGTAGTTCTGTAAATCATTGAAAAATTCTTTGTTATATGTGAGTCATCAAAACTTATTGATCTTTTCAAACGAGTTATTCAATATTTTCATAAATATTTTTTAATGTACTGTATTTTAAGAGGCCATGTTGTGCCGCTCAAAACATAGGGAAATCAAATGTGGATGTCATGTGATGGCTCTAAACCAATCATCAAGGTGAATGGTAAAATCAATTCTGTTTTTAAAACAGAGTGGTCACATATTACATATTAAAGCTGCAGTCACAAATTTCCAAGAATTGGGAGAATTACACCCCTCCCAGATATATTTAAATTGCCTTCATTCAACTATAAAGTAAAACTTCATTTTTGATACAGCTCTATTGACTGAGAACATGTCCTATATGAATATTCATTAAGTAATATCACCAGTAAAATGGCTTTAACAAATAATCATGAAAATCTGTGGTACTACAGATAGTTACTATAGCATACTGATCAATATTCATGAGGATTATTACATTTCAATATGTGCTATGAATATTCAAGAAGGTCTTGCATAATGAAAATGTGTGAGACGTATTACTTTAGCATACTCATCATATTCATTGATACATTTCAATATCAATATTCATAAGGGACAATGACCCCCCCCCCCAATCTTCTACTTATTTGCATCATACAAACAATACACTTATTAGTAAATACCAAACATCTGTACATATTTGTCTTGGCTATATACTAAATTTCAGACAGTAAATAAAACATCACTTTCAAGACAGAGTAGATAACATTTTAAATCCTTAATAGAACAATAAATAAAACAATCGATATACTAATTTTACTTTAATAATAATAATAATAATAATAGTAATTGGTATAATAATCAGTTGCCATTATCTACATCACTTTGGCGTGAAATATTTCATAAAACATTCAAAAAGATACTAAAATGCCGAGATACTGTAGAGTGAAGACACTGTTTATCTGAATTATATAAAACAACCATTATCTCATATTTAAACAAATCATGAACCCAATAATCTATGATCTCCCTCTCCCCCACCCCACTCCAACATTCTCAATTCTACTGTGCATACCCAACATTTTATTCTAATTCTGGTACTGCACTTGCTAAATAGTAGGAATGCAGTACATGCAAGAAAATGTAACAACAGACCCTCTGATAGCTTATAAACCTTACTGCTAAAAAATTATGAAGTTTACCTCCCAATACAAAATAAAGTTACAAATGTAATTTGTAAAAATATCCAGATATTTACAACATAAATTCCATTCCACACTGCTACATACCACAGTTTATGAACTGTATTTTCATAAACATATTTATGGCGGCAGTAACATAAAAAAAAGATTTCAGAGTTCACAGAGTGAAATTATAGGTGTAAATGTACATGGTATTGTATATTGTATAATATGTAGGTTTACGAAATATGAGGAGTGTCTTCAAAAGCTCCTAAAGGTTCTTTCAATTGATAGGATCAACTATGCATTAGTATACCAATTGGATGTCAAGAAATAATTCTGAAATATGATTTCAATTCTTGCATAAAGGTTATTACCCAGTGGCAAAAGTGTTAAAAATATTTACAAAGATAACAAGTAAACCTGAATGCCATTTTGGACGTGTTAGACCCCCTGTTGGCATATTGCTGGAGCCACCACTGCTTTCAATATATATTTCCTACGAGTTCCGAAGTGATTTTGTAGGTATCAATTAAAAATTAGGCATGTAGTGTACTACAATGTTTCAAAATTGCATACGATTAAGGCATCATGTATTATAATGTATCAAATTATATTTAGATGTGTTTATATGATCAACAAATATTGTTTTAAAATGTCACCATATATTTTAAAATGTATTTAGATGTGTTTAGGCATCACCGTGTATTAGATGTGTTTATGCATCACCATGTACGAAATAATTTATACCCTATTCAGACTACACTCTGTTGCGATCAGTTGCGATGTAAACTGTGGTAATCCAAAAGCTATTACTCCTGATCGCAATCAACCAGCGCATTCAGACCAACACAAACCAACTTTACATTTTAGGGCCTAAGCCTCCGGTGGCTAGGCCTATATTGACTGACCTCAGCCAAACTGTGCCGGTGGGATTCGTTGCGATCGGATTCCGTGGTAATCGGGAGTAATAAAGATTATAGCACACAATCGCAACGGGTAACAATTGCAATATCGATTGCTTATCGACTAATATTGGGGAGCTTTCACACACAATTTTACTTTGCGATTGGGTGTCGTAATTCCTATAACCAATCGAAATAAGATGCTAGTCTGAATAGGATGTTAGATTATGTTTAGACATCACCATGTATGTTCTAAAATGTGGTTTTATGTATTTAGACATTAATACCATATTAGTTGCTTCCAATGTATTTCTTTGTATTTAGCCAAATATTTCAACAATGTATTTATTCACTGACATAAACAATTTTTCCTCCAAATAATTTCACTAATCTATCTACCACCAATACTTAAAATAATTTATGAAACCTTTAATATTTTAATTGAGTGAAATCGTCTGAAAGTAGAAGTTATGCCCTATTAAAAATATGATAAACTTGTAGTATTTACTACTGTAATTTAGAACGATGGAAAAACTATGTTACATTTAAAATTATAATAATAGATCACTACTTGAATTACATTCAAATAAACTTTCTTTATCTTGACGTTTGTTGGACAAGTTGTGTATAATTTGGTTGTCAAATTCCGTGTGTTGTATGTTAGGGGACAGAATCTGAGGCTTGGTTCGACTCTCTGCTAGTCTGTAAAAAAATTGAAGATTTCAAAATGAGACAAATGCATAGACATTATATTTTAAAAATCAATCGAGACATCAATAAAACCAGAATATAATATACTCACAATTCATTTCATGAATGAATGAAAAAAAAAACAACAGTAGACAAACACTGATCATTAACAATGGTCATTAATTGCTGATTTATCCAGTAAATTTTCCATTAGGGCAGGGAACCAAAGCTATTAGATTTCTTAAATTAATATATAGTACAGTACAATATTCCTCATCTTCTATACTCTAAAAATCTATCATGCTTTCCTTAAATTAAATAATAAATATGTAGATAAGTGAACATAGTTGGCATTCTTCTGTTGTATTAGTTACATAGTGCTGTTGAGATAAGTAGAAGTACTGTAGGTGAGGATGAGGAATAACTGGGGTAGGGAAGGTAGAAGGGTTAATCAGCTTGAATAAAGACTGATAGGTTTAGCCTGAGTAGAGACTGGTGTGGGACCTTGGTTGGATAGAGGGAAATAAGACAAGATGATAGAGGTTTTGAAGAGAGTAGGAACACCAACTAGTGGGACTTGTGGTATAATGGATGTACAGTAATAGCTAATTTCCAGTTGTAAAGAAAGTAAGCAAATACAAATGCCAGTAATTAAGGGACTTAGATAATAAAGGAACTTCATACATTGGAATGGTGCTAAAGGCATTGGGATTAAGGTGAAAAAAGATGGGATGAGGAGATGTTAGTTTAATTCAGCTATCTGTTCAGTCATTTCACTTAAATTGACAATTAGTCAAAGTGTATTCATAGTAAATATTATCTGTAGAATAATATACTAAATCCCTATATATGTAAATAATAATGGTATACTATAATGTTACTAGCCCTGCAAATGTATATCAGCCCATTACTGTATGAATAATATTACAATTCTACTATATATTAACCCTGTCTGTATATGAACACTTCTATATTAGCCCTTATATTAACTTACTTGGAAAAACAATCATCAAGACTACTATCTGGAATATTCTACGAAAGAAAAAATCCATCTTTTAAGTTTTAAATCAATGGAAGCAATTTAAGAAAGACTGCCACCAGTGGTTGAGTAAATGAAATAGATGATTGATGTGAGCTATGCAATGCCCCATGCAGTTCTTTATTTGTTATAACAAATTATATATACAGTAATATTAAGTACCATGCATTGTTAAATTCCAAGAATTGACCAGATGAATATGAGTCAGTGTTCAATGAAAGCAGATGATGGTTTGTGAAAAATTCCATTGATATTGAAGTGGGATGTGGGATGGTTAATCAATTAAACGTATGGTAACATAAATTAGATTAGGATTATAATATATTGCAAGTACTGCAACTCTCTGAGATGGATATGTATGCTTTAAAAGGGAACTAGAAAAAAATGAAGGTACATTGGCGCATGAAAGCGAAAGTGGTAAGACGACTGGAGTAGCATCGTGATATGGCAATATTGCGTGTATTTCATTGTAAATTTTGTTCAAAATAAAAAGACAAGGAAATTGTTTGCACCTAAAATATTAGAAATGGTGCTAATGAAAAGAATAATAATCTTATTCCAAATGTATTCCAATATGCATTCAACTTATGAAAAAAAACAAAAACATTTAGTGCATTTAAAATATTAAATTTGAAGTTAGCAGCCCTCCAACATTCTTATAATAAGTCTATGTTTGAACCAAAATATCCATGCCAGTCACCAAGTATAATACTGTACTGAGAAAATAATAATTGGTCATAGCATTTTGAAGCTTCATATCCATCAATAATTGTCAAAAACAAGCAGTTTCACAAAGGCTAAGATTCAATTTAGTAATAAAAGTTCAGTTGAAATTTGTGTCACTTTAATGCACAAAACATCAAGATAAATATTAAGTGACATTGTTTTCAATATACTGATGTCAATGTACTATTACTGTGCCACAATTCACATCAAAGTTCAAGATATACTGTTTGTGTTGACCTAAAAAAAGCTTGAAGAATAAAATTAGACCACATTATTTGAATAGGTTGAGCTTTGTTATATATTTAAGTAAGTCAATGGTTCACACAATAAAAAAAAATGACAAAACATTCAATTTTGTGTATATTTTTGGTTATATTTTCAGTATTTCCACAATCAGTATATCTGTAATAAGTATGCCAGTAGAATAATAACAATTAATATAAAATTATAATATGTAATATTATAACATACTATACAGAGACAATGTAATATATTAATATAGAGATATAGAGAAGACATGGAAAATATTCGACAAACTCACAATAATGTACTAAATCATGTCCTATTGTTAATTATCATGGATAGTATTTTAAATTGTGAATGAAATAATGTAAAAACATGCAAGTGCTAAAGTAATTCAGGAATATAGACACATAAACGTGACAATGCTATATATGACACCTAGGTGCACATAATAATTGAAACAACAAAATTGTAGAATTACACATTTACAAAACATTTATTTTATTTTTAATTACATATAAACAATTGATACATCAGAAATTTTAAAAGGCCATGTATTATTTATAAGCAATTCTTGTAGGAATAGAAAATTTATCAAGGAAGTATATTGTTTCATATATATAATTTGTATTAATTTAATCAATTGTACAGCATAGTGCTGTGTATGAATCACAGAAGGTAAATAAACTTTTTGTCAATGATTTAGTCAGAAACATAGGAAGTGTTTCAATAAGTCCAATATTACTTGGGGAAGTTACTCATGTTTCTTACTTAAATGTTAAATGATTTTTTTAATATATAACATTATTCTGGCAATAAGAAAAATTGAATGGCAACATATGAGAAAGTCACCTGAGAGCAAGAATAGGGATTATCAATTTACTTTTGTACAGCTAAGTACCATTTTAAGAGTGAAACTTCAAAGGGATGCAGTTTAAGTTTAACCACTCTGAAGCTGTAGCCTGGTGGTTACGACGTTTGTCTTCAACCCCAGGGTCTTGGGTTCAATTCCTGTCATGGTAACATCATGACTAACCCTAACAGACTTATGAGACTTTTAGTTTATTGTTTGCATGTTGTCTGGTGAATGAATGCCACTCAGTTGATTAATTTTGCTAATTGGTATATCCCCTTAAGCTTAAAAATTAAATAAATAGAAATACATACCCAGTCATGTAATGTACTTGATGGAGTCACATGTGTTTCTGCCTGTGTTACTACGGTACCAGTGCTGTTATCCCGTCGCAGTTGTCCTGCCCTAGAATGGTTTAGACGAGGCGGTGGTGGAGGAGGGGGTAACGATGACGGTGCTGAGCTACATATCCTTGAGGATGATGGAACTGCAATATAAAAATTTGCTTTAATATACAGATATTTATTTAAGGGTTAATACACTATAAAGCAAACACAGACAAATGTCTTGCTCTCACGACTTTTTTACTGAAAGTCTAAAGCTTCTGGCCACACAACTTCTAATCTTCTTATAGCAAAAAAATGTATATCATACATTGACTTACCTCTTGGGTTCCTTGGTGGCGGTTCTATTACTACATTGGAGGACGGTAAAGGAGGTGATGCTCCTAGTGAACTTTCTACGTGCGATACGCCATTCTCTGATGAAGACTCTTCACCAGGTATACATAAAGGTGATGAGACATTTAGACTGGACACTGTAGGAGAACATCGAGAGAAGCCAAGTTAATTACAGATTTAGGAAACAAAGATGATAAACGATGGCTACACTTGGTATGATACACATAAAGTAGAAAAGAATTGCATTTTTATCATTTTATGAATTTATTATAGCTCCCACAGCCATCTGAGTCTCCATCGAACGTTGCATGCTGATATGGTGGCGTACTTCATCCGAAACTGTTTTTTGATTTTTTATAGTAGAGACCACCTGTAGCGTATAGTAAAGTAAATGCACCAGGTATCTATGAATGTTTCACAAATACCTGGTGTATTTACTTTATTGTACCAGGTACCTATGGTTCAGTTCATATACACACATTGGCACATTACTTGAGCTAATCGGTTCACAGTAATATTGATTATATTAGAGTGTGAGAATGAAATTTATAAACCTTTTAAATGCTATGTTATAATAGGTTTTAAATATCAACAATTTTTCCAACAACAAAGGTTATTTATAGAACATTTGGCTGTGGTTACAAGGTAGATAACATAGCATTGGACAACTCTTTGGAATTTGAGGTGAGAGATTCACTTTAAACAGCAATTTAGTTCAATGCTTTTTGAGAATTACTACTTCTGTCATATATTTCCTTTTCCGTTTACTTTAATTGTGTTTTTGTATTCAGAATGGTCAATAAATTTCCAAAGGAAAGTATGGTATACTTTGCACGATGCAGGTAGGACAACATTGAGGAGAAATGAAATGAAAATGGTTACTGTATTGTAGTAAATGCAACTGCTCAACTAAAATTTTAAACAAATTGTAATTAATCATTAACTACACAAACTGTTATTGCCAACTATTATAGATTCACAAACGTCAATGGAACAATCAAATCTGCAGGCTCTCTGACTAAAACGGATTACGATATCTACTGGTACCTGAGCAACCATAGCAAAATAACCACGTGAATTAAGCTACTTTGATTTTAATGCCGTCATGAATCTTTTTAGGGGTTCTACTGTCATTACTAGCAAAGATGAATGATATAGCGAGCCAGGTAATTAAGGTCATCAAAACAATTTTATGATGATTGCTTTGGATGTTTTTGAATGTTAAAATTTGCAACAATGCATAATGATGGATTGCTTACTTTGCACTTACACCCTCTTTATTAGGAAGACTTGCTTTATCTCCTAGCACCTGTTTTAATAGTTATAGGATTATACCTCAATGTTACATTATACATAGAGATGCGTATCATTTGGCAAGGTTCCAAGATTGTGCATAATGATTATTCGAAGATTATATACGTCGGTGTGCTGCTATGCAGAGTAGTTTGACGAGGTATATGATCCTGTACTACTAACGGAGTAAAGTTGGCAAGTTGTCAAGACTGCGTCAGGGTCGACTTGGCAGTTAGCCAAAAAAAAAAAATACTTTGAGTACAAGTCTGTTGTGAGAATTGTAAACAGCAGAGAGCAAGATTTATGCGACATTCATTCAGATTCAAGGACAAGGTAGAAGGCAGCACAAACAAAAAACCATTGACGAATCAAATATATAGTAAATACGTCAATAAAAACAAAACATCTGTGTCGGACACATTTTCATAATTAAGCATAGCCATCAGACATAGACGCATTCACAAATATAATAAATATGTTTAAAAATATAATAACCATATGCTTGTTGGTAAGCACACAATAGAATTGCAATATTTTAATCACCATGGAAGCTTGAGTAAACTAGCGGTAACCACATTTTACTGGAAGTGGAAATCAAATATGTCTGGTTTTTTTGTTTTTTTTTCAGGACTTACTACGCAAATATTAGCCCATGTTGTTTTTTTTAATTAGTAACCAATATTTTGAGGGAAGTTTTATATATAGTTATTAAAAGATTATTTTGAGCACAATTTTAGAGCAAAGTACATTGAAGGAAAATATTAACATTACTGTCAAATAAAAATAACGAGTAGAGCTACCGTCAGTGGTGGTGCCAGTGGGAGGCAGGGGAAATTTTCCTTCCCGTCGGACAGGTCTGCACCCCCGTCGTCTGATACTACGACTAGGTCGTCAGATTAAAAATTACAAAAATAATAATTTTCCTATCCAAATAACAATATTTTCATTGCTAATCCCTAATATTGTGGTCTGAAAGAAATTTTTTTGTTCCCGGCTGTCGACCGAGGCTCTAGTCGGCAAATTTCTGGTGCCACCGCTGGCTATAGTATTAGTTAAGATGCTTGATTTTAAACTACTGGGTTCAAATCCTGTGATACTGCACACCCTAAGGCTTATAAGAAAGTATCACTTCCCTGTATTTTTATTTTCAATTACGTCACAAAAGGGTAGACAGTACAACATGAGCTTGTAAGGAAGGTACGACTTGGCACATCAGGGACAGTGGCTGACAAAATATGATCAGATGGTGGTACAATGACACATCTAGCTGGTACAACATGTTACAAAATTAAAAAATAATAAACCACTTGCAGCAAGGAGGAAGCATTATAACGATAGCAATCATCTGCCCTATAAACAAATTATGGTACAATAAACCAAAACAAAACTATGTTACTATAAAGTAAAGCACTCTGTAGGCTTCCCTACTCGCTGCATTGATGGTAACCTAGTCTAGTAAAGAGATGGAAGCAGCAGTAGTAGTCCAGGAGTAGTGAAGCATTTTTAACAATTTCTTTGCTTTACTCTTTATTTGTTTGCATATGTGATTGATTTAAATATTTTTAAATTAAATAAAGTTTATTTTATAATTAAAATAAAATAATAACATATTAATAAAAAAACAAAAATATATTAAATAAAATAAAACCAAATAAAATATAATTTTTTTTGTTTCATTACCAATATTACCTTGTTCTTGTAATTCTAACATTTCTCCTGACGCAAGTTCTCTATTTGTTATATTGTTTGTATCTTGTTTTTCTTCCCACCTTTCATATGCTATGTTGAAAGAATGTGCTACAGTCAAAGCTATGGCTTCAGCCTGGATAAGATAAAATTTAAACAATTTCAAATAAATAAACATATCGGAAGACTTTAAATTTGCATTATCATGTAAACATTACATAAAAGTGGGTCACCATTAATACAGACATAAGCCTGAATAATTGATCATTATATTAAATACAGGATATGCTTTGTTGTTTATTCAATCAATACTAAATCTCTTTGTAAATAAGTAAAATAGATGAATATTATGGATAAAAAATTTTTTAGTTTTCAAGCTTATGCATACAAAATAAAGTCAACCAACATTTATTATTATCATGAAATAATAATCACATGTACATCATAATTTATGATTCACTAACATATGATACATTATATTTCTTATTAAGTTGGCAAAGAGCCAAAAACACAGTTATAGTACAGTACTTACAACTTTTCTCTTTGTACATAAGTATGCATGAAGTTCTAGTGCGTCATTGTAAGGATTTTGTGATATGAACCCGAACACTTTTTCATTTGTTTTGTCGGCTGTACAATATGAAATCCTATAAAATATATTAATAAAAAAATAAATTAATGTGATGACAACTGAGATACAAATACTAAATGAATTAACAAATATAGTGATTACTGATACTGATTGTCAAGCCACAACATCTACGAAATGAACTGAAAGACCAACCAAGTCATGCTTTCCTCCAATTGTGAATGTTTTCTGTTTGTTTTCTTCTCTTTTTTTGTTTCGTTTTTCTATTGTAAATTTTTAACCAGGACCCCAATGGAAACTAATCTTTTTGTTTGTATTAATTGGGTTGGATTTGAAATAAAAACAATCAAACAAGCCTGAATCATAACCAATATTTTTGAAACTCGGTCAATGCCTTCTAATCATGTTTAAAATATTTAAATAATACACTATAATTGTTAACTAATTTTGACTTCCAACTTCTACAAAATATGCATAATAAATCAAAGAAAACAACAATAATTTTAACAACTACAACAAAATAAAATTGATAATAATATATTACTGTATATCATGATTTTTTAAAATAAATTTCTACAAAATTAGAAGAAAAAATATTGTTTAATCTTGTATACACTGTAAATAAATAATTGATGATTTATAAAATCAAATTTCATTAATAAAAGCCTACTGTAGCCTACACTTTTAAAATAATACACAGCCATAACATATAAAGACTCAATAAAATATAAGAGGAAGAATATGTAATGAATTAATTCCTATTATACATAGTAAGGAAGGAAGAGTCTTGTATGTGGGCTTAGAACGTATGAGGTGTCAGGAAAAAGGCAGCAATTCTAACTGCTATCCCTGCCTCACAAAACACCTGTGACATCTCTTTACTTTATGATGCTCATACGATATATACACGCAAGGGACAAGTACTCATTCTCAATTCTGGTTTTTAAAAACAAAGATTGACACAGGCTCACATAACTAATAATCACATATACAGTATCCCCACATATGGCACCACCCCCTCCTCACACACACACACCCTCACACATACACACACACGTCCAAAGATCTCAACTCTTGCTTAGCAACAGAGTGACTGTTTTGACCAAATATTTAACACCATTGCTTAGCAAACATTTAACATTCAGATGAATTCCACTAATCAAATATCTTGCGCAGCATCTACAATCTCTCTCCTTTAGTGTTGCAAAATGTACTTAAGCCTCCTAACAGAATTTTATTGCAGAAATGAATAGAAAAGTGGTAAATTTAGAATGCTAGCATTTCCCCTGATCAGACAAGCACAGACCCTGTGTCTTCAGATACTACTAAAGGTTTTTGACTAAAAATAATAGTTAATTTAGTGATTTAACCCATCCAAGAGTTCTTCCTCTAGACCATAGCCTACATTAAATATTGTTATTTTTATTTAATAGTTTGTGTGCTGGTACCAGGAATTGGAAGTTAAACCTGTAATACTGGTATGTAAAATGACATAAGTACTAATGTTGTTAACGTTAAAATTCTGATACAATGTAAATGACATCATCATAATAATATCAAGAATCTAAGGTAAAAGCTAACTTACAAAGGCAAAAAAAAAACACTTGATGTTGCTGAGACTTCTCAACAAATAATGTAATTGCTGCGAAGTAGCCAATTCATATTCTTGACAGCAATTTGACCTCTGAAAGGTCATTGTTTGTCTAAAAACAAGGGCCTAAACGACTGAAAAGCGGAGTTTCCTTCTTTCGTTCTGCCGGGTAAAATCAATTACTTTAGGTGACGTTTGTAGACTAACCTACTCGTACCAACGTCTGCATGTCGCGCTAGCCTTATCCTACTCTAGGCCTAGACTAGCTAGGATGGTATAGGCCTAGCCTTGAAGGGACGAAGGTCCCAATGAAAAACAATGTCGCTCTTTGATAGCTAACTTTGTCTATTTAACATCACAATAATTCATTATTAGACCTATAGTTGTTTTTTGAATTGTACTCCACAAATCTCAGCCGATACCTCGCACAACTCGTTAACGTCTCTATCTATTGTCGTGGACATCATGGCTCGCTG
>NW_022705477.1:366889-368512 GCF_011630105.1 Anneissia japonica
ACGTCATGGCTCGCTGGCTCACACTTGTGATGTCTCGCACTTGTGATCAAATAACACGCTGGCTCGCACTTTGGCAACACTCTTTGGCAGTCAACTCGCCCCTAGAAAACTCGCCCTTAGAAACTTGCCCCATTAAAAGAAAGTACACTTCCTAGACCATGCAGTCATCAAAATAAAAATTGTAAACTTTGGTAATCAACTACATTTTCCACATACTGTACATAGAAATTTTTGAAACTTTATTAAAAAAAACCCTAAACCATAATTCACCACTATAGACACTTTTTGACAAAAATGAAAAATTACGACTTTGTTACCCAATGAGAAGTGTTCTAATATAGACAATGGGTTTTTGTTATATTTTTATTTTTCATTATTTTCACTTGACTCGCATAAATAATTTTGTTCGAAGAACATTTATATGCAGTTGTACTTCGCAGCACTTCACTTGCAATTTGCAATTTCTAGTATTATTTGGAAAAATATTTTTGTTTTGGTAAATGCCAGAGGCTTCATATGAATTGCTTTCAATCGGAATGCTCTTTAAAATGTGTTTTGTGTTCAGGTTGTTTACATTTCATGGAAAGATACCATACGATAACAAATGAATGACAGACAATTCACTTCCGTCAACTCATCCTCTTTCAACTCAAACCAGCACTTTGTCTATTTTACAGGAATCCTTGTAAATACTCATAATTAGTTTTAAGCTTAGATCTTTAACTTAAAGACCAGAAATCATGTACAGTACATTTATTTGTACTTTAGGCTTATACAGACATTTGTTTTCTGCTGGCAAAGTAAATAAGTATAAACAAACCACAAAAAAACTTTAAACTTATTATTATTATTTCTTTTCGTACCAATAACATTTAATCAACAGCATTTAGCATTTAATTGTCGATAAACAGATACACTGTATCAAATTACCTGTATATAGATACTTCTAATGTGCTTTGCTCCGTTTCAACATCCGTCTGCACTATACCTTGTGGGGTAACCTTCAGAGATACTTTATTTGGTTTGGCTCCATATTTCACCTGAAGTTATTACAAAATAATTTTAATAAAGAAGTTACAACAAAAATAGTTTACAAATTACAACAGTATAAGGAAATAATATCACTGTATCTTCATAGTGATGAACTTTGCTTTTATAACTTTGTTATAATGTTACTGCACACAGAGTGTGCACTTTTAATTGATCAATAAAAAGATATCAATCAACTGTTGAGGTTTTAAACCGGGCTCTGGAGGAAGCAAATTTTTCGATGCACAACTGATTTTCTAGGACACAAAAAGCATATCTGACAAAAGACTCGGGAGTGGTTAATGAGATACAGATTTGAGTATTTAAAAATGGGGGAAAAAGGGACGTAACCACTCTTTTCCGCCTTTTCCCCCAGTTTTTAAATATTTAAAAAAATCTGTATGTCATTAACGGCACCCAATTTTTGTCAAACATGCTTTTTATGTCTTAGAAAAATCAGTTGTACTACGTATCAAATTTTCTTTTTCCTCTAGAGCCTGAACAAAAAATATCATTATTTGAATTTCTTACGTATGTATATTTTCCTAAGTAACAGATGCATTAATACTAACTGTTTTGCTTTGCATAGATCCA
>NW_022705477.1:368535-380679 GCF_011630105.1 Anneissia japonica
AAAAATAAAAAAATAAAACATTTGTGACAATTTTGCATTTCATTTCATTTATTTTGAAAGGTAGAAAGTAAAGTCAAATCCCCAGTGGCACCAAGAGTTCGGGCCGTAAGGGGAAAGTGCCCCGGGTCAGACGGGTCTGTGACGCTAGTTAGCGCTAGACAAAGAAATAAAAGTCCATGAATCAGAAGACTGTCCTTCAAGTTCAAATAAAGTGTGCAATGCAAGGCTACTTTAGGCGAAATATAATATTCCTGCCTTGATTGATACATGAATGGTCATACGATCGGACTATCCACTCGGAAAATTGGCATATGGCTCATAATGGTGAGCAGGAGTTGACGTAAGGATTTTTCGACGTAGGCCTACGAGCCTAGGCCCTATGCCTATGCTATGTAGCCTAGCCTAGGCCTAACTCATCGCGTCTATATTGACTGAACAAAAAGATCGGCCTGTACGATGTTTTAAGCTCAATAAATATGTTCATAATAGTGTTTTGTAACAAATCTGCCTTTCGGAGAATTCTGAAGAACGTTTTACGTTTACTACCTATTCCAAATATAGTCAGGTTTCCTATAATAATTAATATAGGCCTAGGCGGCCTAGTAGTACTACTTAGTTACCCTACTACAGTACTACTAGGCCAGAAGTGACTCACCGTTTCATTGTCGTACAAAACTGCTCCTCTGCTGAGTTTATAGCACCATAGAATCGTTCATTAAACAATGGTCATCGCTTTCTTCAAATGTTTTGGCCCACAAACATCGGAGAACTGCATTAGAGTCGGTTCGACTTAATTGTCAACATTTTCACATGTTTAGAAATCGTTTGTTTTGCTGTCACGCTGTCTCTTAGATAGCCTCGTTTTCAGTCGCAGTTACGATTGCTTCCGTACGGAATTGCGTTTGTAAACTTCGAAACGTGTCAAAATCGACCTATAGTAACCACACAATTTTCGTGCTTGAGCGGTTTTTTGCGTTGCTTGAGTCTAGAAAATGCGTCATATATCGTCATTTCGCGTTTTCAGACTAACAAAAAACACCAAAAAAACGAAATTTCGAAAAATAACAAATAACAAAAAAATCGATGCGGGCCCAAAAATCGATGCGCGCGGGGACGGGAAACAAGTAATTTTTGTTACTTGGCCTTACTGCACACAGAGTGTGCACTTTTAATTGATCAATAAAAAGATATTAATCAACTGTTGAGGTTTTAAACCGGGCTCCGGAGGAAGCAAATTTTTCGATGCACAACTGATTTTCTAGGACACAAAAAGCATATCTGAAAAAAGACTTGGGAGTGGTTAATGAGATACAGATTTTTGAGTATTAAAAATGGGGGAAAAAGGGACGTAACCACTCTTTTCCGCCTTTTCTCCCAGTTTTTAAATATTTAAAAAAATCTGTATGTCATTAACGGCACCCAATTTTTGTCAAACATGCTTTTTGTGTCTTATAAAAATCAGTTGTACTACGTATCAAATTTTCTTTTTCCTCTAGAGCCTGAACAAAAAATATCATTATTTGAATTTCTTACGCGTGTATATTTTCCTAAGTAACAGATGCATTAATACTAACTGTTTTGCTTTGCATAGATCCATAAATTGTCCGGTAACTGATGTTGTAATCCATTTCAATTATTAGTAATTAGTAAATTAGGATTTAATCATGTGGTATAAAAAATCCAAAATGTTAATATACTAGAACCCCTCCATTTTTAGTGACACTCCTATTAAGGGGACACATTTTCAGCCATGAAATGAAGGGCAGTATATCCTTTAATACTATGGCACCCCTATTAAGGGGACACTTTTTTTGGTCCTGAGTTTATCTCCTTAATATGGATTCTACTGTATACATTTGTGTTAAATGTTAGTATATTACCTGGTTGACAATTTTCTTGACTGCTTCGGCTGTACAATTCTCATCATTGGCTTTATCTACCATTGACATTCCTAGGTATTTGACATAGAATGTTATACCCTCAACAACTGGCTCTTTAGCTTTCTCCCAATCATCTTGAAATTCTACACAAAAAAAAGATTATTAAGACATAAATAGAAATAATTACTATAGTACTGTACTGGTCTGTAGAATTATCCTAAATTATGTTAAATATAACATAATAGCTTTTTGCAGGATCAAACCAGTTATATTTATGTATTATATGACTACATGAAAATGATTATAATATTTTTGTGTAATAAACAAACACACTCAAGAATTTATATTATACACATCTTGACTCTTCTTTTAAGTAATTTAATGTTTTGATTAAATCTTTGTGGTTTTGCCATATTTTATGACAGATGGTATCTTTAAAAGGTGAGTAAATAAAAACAGTTACATAATATGATGTTGCAAAAATCAACTGATAGAAATGTAAAGTGGATAAATTGATTACAGTATAATTCCTATATTTGTTGATATTAATAATGAATGAATGATTGAATAAATGAATTAAATAAAATCAAATTATATAACTATCAGAAACTAATCCAAATAAATACTGACTGTTGCCCAGACATTTGTGATTTAAATATCCAGGATTCCAAATAATATGAAGCAAAAAATATCTTAAGAGGATGGAAACCTGAATGAAATTGAATACAGTCCAAAACACACTGATGGATTAAAGGTGAGTAAGACCAAAGGTGAGGTTGCTACAGTATCTATAACATATTTAGTGCAATGCTGATTGGTCCCTTGAGAACACCCAACTGAAGACCTATGTATTCCATCCATGGTAATCCTTAAGTTTGTTTATAGGACGTTTTAATAAACAAACATTGAAATAGTTGAAATATTCCCATACTATTCATGCTTTGATTATTATTGGGAGACACTATTGTAGTAGTTTACAACCATTACGGTAACTTGCAGTTCGTGCTTGCTGATCAATAGTACTAGTCAATGGTCAAGGAATGCCCATGAAAAATATATTCTAATACCTATAAAAATGTAAAGTTATACAAAAAATTTGTAGTAAATATATAAAACAAATTTAAATTGACAATTTTTGATACAGCATTTATGAATACTATATAGGGCAAGGTTTTCAATCAATCGATAGATTATTATAACATAAGGCTCATGTTTAATTTTCTAAAAGTAATTAAAATTTATGTTGATATTCGGCACCCCCCCCACCCTCACCAAAGCGCCGCCACTACAGTATATTAAATATCATATCAATATTCAGCGGTGTAAACAGCTCTTAGTGAAACTTATGCAACTACACTTAAGATCTGATTTGGTGTGAATTAAGGGTATGAAGAAGGTGTGTCATTACACACCAAATGAAAGCTAGCTTCTGATTGGCTGCTTTATACTCTGAATCATAAGTCATGCTTGTTCTACTCATGGCAATAAAATGAAACTTGGAAATGAAAGCCTCCTTGATATTTTCTACTTGTACTTTCTGTACTTGTTAATGTTTATGAAGGCTATAAAGAAAAAATTATTGTACTGTATGTTATCTTTTATTATGTTGTTTTTTTATTACATTCATATTCATCTATTTGATAAGTCCTTATGTTGTTTTTTTTTTGACTTTCATATTCATCTATTTGATAAGTCCTTAATTGTTACCTACTCAAAGACACATTTTTTTTCCAATTTTACCATGATGTATTGACTTCCAATTTGAACTTTGAATGAAGCCATACCTCCCAGTATTCTTAAAACAAACTTTAGGCGTAGTTTGAGGTAAAACTTAAAAATTACGTCATTTCGTATTCTTAAAACAAACTACAAACAGCACTACAACTACTGTAAATCATGCAAACCTCGATTAAAATGATACCTCCTAAGGCTGATTATTTTAGTCAGCCTAGGGTCAGACTAAATCGCCAACTTGAAATATTTACCCTACTAAAAACATGCTTTTGTAACTCACAATAGAGTGAAAAGAATAAAAGCGATTGTATAAGTAGAAAGAAAAGGAAAATTAAGTTTAGCTTCCAAAAGGTAAAGGCTCTAGTTCAAAGTTTGACTACAGTTCGTTTTAATACAGGTGAAGTCTACTTTTATCAAGCTAATAAACATTTGTAGAACACACAAAATTCTGAAATAATGCAACCCCTTCATTTTACAGCCCCTAAAATTGTCATTATTTTCTCATAATCATACATTTCTACAACCCTCAAATTTCTCAATAAAAGTGG
Organism: Anneissia japonica; assembly: GCF_011630105.1. Classification (NCBI taxonomy): domain Eukaryota; kingdom Metazoa; phylum Echinodermata; class Crinoidea; order Comatulida; family Comatulidae; genus Anneissia; species Anneissia japonica. The sequence continues at coordinate 372,698 of NW_022705477.1, forward strand.
CCCAGCAAAAAATACATTTTATTTGATATAAAATCTAAGAATAGACTGACTGCCTCAAAATCTCTATAAAAATTGTTGGTAGAAATCATTAAAAAATGAGAGTAAAAGAAGGTTCACATTAAAGTAATAACCCATATCATACACGCTTTCTGTGTTGGCAAATCAAAACAACAAATATGCAAGTAAAAAATGGTTATGTTTAATGTAAACTAAAAAAAAAAAATTTTTTTTTAATGTTTCTTTTAGTCACTATAGCTTTATCATTTAAAACAACGTTCTTGATGAACTTGTAGTTTTAATTTTTTTTAAAAGACACTTTCTTTCATTACCGGTACGCTGATATATATGAATTTGGTATTTACTGATTTCATTATGATACTCACATGAATAAAATAGTCACGCGATATCATAGTACTGTATTATCTGGCTGAGTCACAGAAAGGTCACAAAAGGGACAAATAGGTAATTGCATAAAGTGGAACGATACAATGACAACTTTATGGTGCCCGCCAAACGTTAAATAAAACAAGACGTCTGGGATTGCTAGGCCTTAATTAGGATCAGATTCAGATCTATTTCATTTGTTGTTATGGAAGTATGTTTGGAAAAATACAACTGTATACTGTACTCCGTTAGAAATAATATTAATCTAAAAGAAAGAATAATAATAATCTATTATTCCTGACATTTATGTTGGTACTTTAAAGAAATAAATTTACAAAAGGTTACCGTTTCATTTGGAGTTAATTTACTTTTACTGTTTGTCAATTTTAAACATTTCAACAATTTTAACCATACTGTAACAATCTGTTAATTAGTTAGCTAAGGTACATTTAAAATCTCAAATTACTGTACTTAGACAAATTTCACAATCCAGAATTTTTCAGCCACCATAAATATTCTATTCAAGATTTAACTCTATTATTTTATGAAGACAAATTAAACATCAGAATAATTATATTACCAGTATGCTTTTAATCTTTCTAGTTTTTCTTCATCCTCTAATTTCAAATAGCTATTTAAATATTACTACTTACTGACAATTGCCCTGCACCACAATCCACTTTCTTTAAAGTAATCACTCAGTTGATAATAAAAATATTAAAATTATTACAAAATTTTTTATATTATATAAAAAAAAACATAAAATTACACACTAATTATTATTAAATTAATATAAAACAATAATCAAAAAATATAATAATCTACGATCACCCTCATAATAAAACAATTTCCTATACTAATTCAAAGTCTAAATAAAATAATAATCAAATAACCCATTTTGGTATAAAATAATTAAGGAAATTATCCATAATTTCATATTCACAATATACATGTTTGTCATGACATTTGAATAATTAAAATAAACAAATTTTATTTTTATATACCACATCATTCAAATTAAATTGTATTCACCTCCCTTGGGAGAAAAAACATTTAAATGTACAATGAAAAACAGATTCATTAAAATATAATACAGTACATACAAAAAATGAAACAAATTAATTTAATACATTGTTAAAATTATATAATCCATTCAAAAAGGTTGTAACAAATTATGAACAGTGTCAAGGGCAGGAAATATATTGGAACTTGCACTAAAACATTGATACAAGACTTTGATTTCATAATTATTGTTTACACAAATGTTTTAATTTCAGTTAATTATTTTACATCCAAAGAACATTATCCTCAAACTGAAATAATTTTTCGAATAAAAATTGAAATGAAATGATTAATAATTTTTTATGAATATCTAAAACAAATTAGTGGGCAATAAGCGAACACAAAATTTAAAAATTTGAACTAAAACAGGTTTAATTATATTATTAAGCCATCATTTCCTATTCTGCCTAATGAACACGCCCATACCAAATACGATATCGTACGATTCAGTGATGTATGGATCAGCCTAGCTAGGTCGCAGAGGGGTTTTGAAAAATTGAATTTGAAGAACCATTGCGAAAATATCACAAATTTGTTGACATGAATTAAACATATTCAATATTAATTAACAATATGGAGAATTATATGTATATACATTAGACCTCTATTTATGATGCAACAATCCAAAAGATGCACCAAACCCTGATGAATGGACTGACCATCATCAGCTTACTATTTACTACGCGGGAGGAGGATCACGCCACCAAAATCAACCAACCGGACACGTGATCACTATCAAACCAAAACATTGAACATGTTTTGATAAAATATCAAAATATTATACAATAAACTCACTAAAAATGACATAATTACATTCTAACACTTGTACTTACTTTTATGCTTCGATTTTCCGAAACGATTTTTCATCATTTTGGGCACAATAGTCTGTTGAAAACAGCACTCGTGAGTACCGCTCCACGGCGACGTAGTAAAAAGCGATCTGGCTGATGAAGAATTCATAGTATGCGAGTTCAAGAGGGCGAACGATTCGAGGTTGTGTAAACATTCAGTTGTAGCAGACACCGTACAAACGGCGAGGCTCGCCACTGTCGCGTATGCTAATGAAACGGCCTTTTGTGTTCAAACGTGAGAACCTTTATCGCACTCTCATTGACAAATTTCCTTATTTGGAAAGTTCGAGGGCGTGAACCAAAACCAAGCTTACAAATTTGGCTCTCGGCCAAGTGAGTGCAGCATTCGCTCATTTTCTCAACTTGTTAGTCGGAATGGATGGTTGCTACTGGATTAATTCGGCGTGTTTAGAAAAAAAATGATATGCTTACATGATTAATAATAATTTCTAATGATTGAATTCTCAATTTGTATTTAAAATAATCATTTGATCCCATGTGTAAGCAGTAACTTACGGATTTAATAGGGGAATGGGGAACGTTTTACCACCAAATTTTAAAATTTCAATGCGTATCAATGTTATGTATTGAATATAAGCGCTACTCACTTATCTATTCTGCAAATATTTGAACAATTCTTAATCCGCCCATGGGTGTTTTTTTTTAAATTATTTTTTTCGAAAATTCAGAGGGCCACGGCCATACCCATCCCCCCCCCCCCCCCCCCCACATTCTGTATACGCCACTGCATCATAATATTTGTGTTTGCTGCCCTCTGTAATTCTGCAAGTTAACATCTTGTTCATCAGTTCACATGGTTCACACCTTCACACGGTGCACACCTTCACACTACTACATAGAAATACAGAACACATGATACAGGTTGAGCATACAGACATTTTATTGGTCTTGCAAAAACAAATGTACGAGAAACGAATTCTTATAAATCCATATAAATAATCACGACTAAAACACAGTACAAATATCGAAAAACAGAATATAGAAAATCAACAATAATAAAGAAGGAAAAGAGGAGAATTCCTGTGGTATGAGGAGTGATTACTAGTAGTAGGCTTTTTACAGTCTTTGTACTTTTCTTTCGATTTTTATCATTTGATTATATTTTACTTTATGTACGGTTGCTGGGCCCTGGAGGATAACAATGTTCTTGCACTGATCAGGTTACCCCATGTGGAAATAAATAAAAATAAATAACGAATAATGTATGTTATTAATGTTTTGCCCTAGCTGACGTGTTATCGTAACGAACACTAAATACGTTTCCAAATACTTGAGAAAAAAAAAATTCGCAAGTGATTCGGGTAGGAATCGAACACACGACCCCCAGATGACCCTGGTGCTATAACCACAATATTACCGAACTTACGCTTAGTGTATAGTTTAAATCTGATCCCCTAGTAGCAGTACTGCAAATGCTATTTCGATGCGAGTTTCCGTCAGGAAAACATCATGGGGTGAATAACATTAATATGTTCCTCCCTGGGAAGTTTAGGGGTATTGATGCTGCCAGACCATTGCTGTGTTTTGTGTTCCAATGGTTTATTGATGCAGTAAGTAGGTAACTAAAAAGTATAATTTTTTTACTGTGTTATGTTGCTAGCAAGCTCTTTGTGCAACTTCGGGACATAATCATCATATTCTGCTTGATAGAAATTGGCAGCGACTGGATCCCCAAGTGCATTGGCTTTAGCGAAGTCTCGTGTTCTCCAGCTTGTTCGGTTTGCAGTGCTTTTCTTGCGTTTGTCTTCTGTTGGAACTATCCTTCCTTGCTGCTTGTAAACAATTAGTACATATCTATGTAAACCTGAAGACAGGAAAAAGGTGCATAATTGTCATTTACCTGACTATAAAAAAGAAAAAAAATAAACTACAACGAAGATAAATTTTGAAACAGGCATTGGTAAAATTCTATACAATTATGAAGAAATTATGAAGTGTTGATTCTTGTCTAATCCAATTTGCATGGACACCATCTTAAGGCGTAGATGGCAATCTTCAAAATGTGCCATAGCGTTAAGGTGACTAACAACTTTAGCCGTGTCTTCTCTGTTCCTGTGCTAATCACAAAATCTAGGTATACAGGATTTGAACCAAGAATACTTGGAATGCTTTATCGATAATTATTTTGGATGAGTCTAGTCAAGATATGAGGTTTACAATAACTCTGAATATAAACAAATGGAATTCTCACCTGTCCCCTTTGGGGGTCCCGATCCAATATATTCAGACCATGTATCACCCTTAGATACATCAGTTTCAGGTACGTTCACCATCATCCAATGGTGAAACTCACGAACTCTTGGATCTTGACGACTTGGTGCATCTGGATCAGTCATTACAATGGTATAAAGACCGCCCTCTTCAGCTGCCCACTTCAGGTACGTTGGTGGATTCTGTACCTGTTGCAGGAAAAGCAGATTATATCTTTTTAATCATAATTTACTTTGTGCGTATGGACGTGTTGCTCACAAAAATTAAGTATTTTTTGAATAGGTTTCCCTCCCCCAAAAATCTCCTCTCCCATTAAAGGGATAATGTTTTGACCACAAGACATCTCTTAACATTATAGTCAACGCCTATCCAGGGAGATGTAAAAAATAAAGGAGGGAGCTCGAAGTTACTTAGCTGAAGGCTACCCTCTGTGAATCAATTAACAAGCAGTGCACTATAATGGTTTCTTCAAAGTCGGAAGGTCGCTTAATCATCCCTGCGGCTACGAAGCCCGTTCGCGTTATCTTCTTATCTTCTTTGAAACCTAAGGCATCCACCGTCCAAATTCAGCCCTCTATCGGTAATATTTTGTCTTGAGAAAAGATGTGCAAACCACCAAATAATATTAATATTTTTACATGCGCAATTGCTGTTATAATCAGTCTGTACATGCGCAGTGACGTTGAATTGAAACCCCGCGAAAATACCAACTCAGACATACCAAGGTCGACAGTGTTCTCCCGATAATTAGGTGAGCAGTAGACTGTTTGGATATTGCGATGTGTTATTTTGTATTCATTTTGTTTTTAATATTTCGGATCGAATAGCCATCGCCCGACACCTGATTTTTTGGGACGAAAAGGTAAGATGATAAATAAAACACACAGTCGTGTTTTCCATGGTGCCCGGCTGAGATAGAGCTTAGTCTAGACTACTGTTGTAGGCCTAGACTAGTTTTTTTTTTTTTTTTTTTTTATCTCGGCGCAGACATATAAGCATAACCAGCCTAGCTTCTAGACTAGCCTATAATAAGATGCCTTCTATTTATTATTGTACTAGGCCTAGTACTATAATAATACTACTACTATCTATACTATCTACTAGGCTACAACAAAGTTATGTTTAAACAGGGAGATGTAAAAATACATCTTCCTGGTTTAAAAATGGCTTGTCTAACTCTATTCTAGTGTGCGTTCCTTTTTTTAAGTTGGCAATAATGTTAAACATAGACCTAGTATATTAAAAAGCAACGTCAGGCCTGCATGAGTGCATCAGGTAGATGTGCGTAATTAAAATCATCGATCAAAGAATTTATACCGAGTTATAACATTGGATGTTGATAGTAAAAATTTGAATTTTTTTTGGTTTTTTCTTTTTGTAAAATATGCCTATAAAATCCTGCTTAAGTTAATATACTAGGCCTATTACTAAGATTTTTTTTTTCTTTTTTATAGCGGCCAGATGGAAGGACTTTGTCGACTTTGTGGTTCTGATGCCATTCCTTTGGATAGAAGCCCTTATCAGAAAGAGAATTTTGCTATACAAATAGAACGAGCATTTGGTATTAATGTAATCAAAGATGTTGACTACCATCCAAAATTTGTGTGTACGTCTTGTGTACGATCATTAAGAAGGTGGTGGGACAAGGCAAAGAAAAACAAAAAAGCTACCCTAAATATTAAACTTGTAGATTTTTCATCAAATAATCAGGAAGATACAGCAAAGCCTCTAATAAACTGGGATGAGATTGCATCTCATAAACTGTGTCATTGGGAACAGGAAGGTGTGCATATGTTTGCATCAGTATCGCTTAGTGGACAGGCTTCTAAATACATAAAATTTAATGGAAGTGATTGGGATGCATATTCAAATGGTGTACAAATACCAAAAACTACCCAGCTTTTGAAGGGATTTAATAATAAAGTAGTTGATACAACCAGTATTTTGGATTTAGTTGAATGTATTTCCAAAGCGTACATTTGCACTGGAAATACAGATTTGCAGATTAACCACAAGGAGAAAGAATGCCAACTACTTGTTGCCACGGAAGGGCGTTGTTTCCCATGCAAGATTCATCGCAGTGACATAAGGTTACATCTCCCTGGCCTATCCAGGTGACACCCTTTATAGGGGGCTCTTTTGTTGGTCCCCAAGTTGTCCTCTTTAACTGAGGTGCTGTATTTTGACTATCAATTGTTGGTGTTGACGACTTGGGAGTCACCATCATATTATTTGCTCAAGAAACGAGTGTTGTGTACAAATTTACCTGTGTTGGTGTAAGCACTGTTCCAAGGTCAACCACGAGGTCACTGTATCTGACTTCGAGAACATTAGCTGGAACCTTGTCCAGTACATCTGGCACTACCTGATGCTCCTCCATGATATTAGATATTAGAATTTTTGTACTTCAGCAGCTCTGGCGAAAGACAATAAAAATAATTTAAATATTAAAATCAAGTTCATCTCTTTTCATTTCTTGGAATAAAAACAATTCCGTGGGAAAGCACACTTGGAAGTATGGCTATCAGTTAAAATTAGAATAAAATGAAATGAAGCATCGTATGTTATTGTAACAAGAAAAATATAGGCCAACATATAATTGTCATAATATTAACATTCAAGCACATACATTTAATGTTTAATAATATACTATATACATATATTTGTCAATGAGAGTGCGATACAGGTTCTCACGTTTGAACACAAAAGGCCGTTTATTAGCATACGCGACAGTGGCGAACTTCGCCGTCTGCTACAACTGAATGTTTACACAACCTCGAATCGTTCGCCCTCTTGAACTCGCATACTATGAACAATTAACTATTTATTATCAATATATCTAGATCAGTGGTTCCCAACCTGGGGTCCAAGGACGCCTTTGGCCGCCTGCGAAAAATAATTGGGAGTCCGCCAAATCAAAGGGGTCCGCAAAAAATGTTGGGTTCCGCTAGATTTTAGACCAACTTTTTTTTATTAACATCTTATTACTGCTAGTCTTGCAAGCCCGTAGCCAGGGGGGTTCGTTGTGTTCGAACGAACCCCCCTTTTCATGAAGTTCCCTTTCAACAAAGGCTATCTAGCCTACAATTTAGGCCTATCCTAGAGCCTATCATCATTAAAAGTCCTACTTTAGTACCCGATTGTTAGGCCTACCTAGTAACATAAAAAATTTAGGCCCCGAAACCTTGACTCAGACATACTGGAATGATGTCCGGCGGGGGATAGTTTCACCTGTATATATATATGATTATAATACGCACAACCAACCATACAAATTTGTCTCGGTTCTTTTTGTTACTGATTGTCTTACATGGGCGGCGGAGCCGGGGGGGCCGGGCCCCCCACTTTTTGGCGAAAAATATATAATGTCTGGAGAACTTTGTATGATCGGAAATGCAAAAAAAGAAGGAGGGAAGAAGGAGAAGGATGGGAAAGAGAATGTTTATCCAGTAC
>NW_022705477.1:380985-388779 GCF_011630105.1 Anneissia japonica
CTACTGTTGTTAAATTACCAATACTGTAGTACTAAAGTAGTAGTTTTTTTTTTTTTGTTTTTTTTTATCTTTTCCCAACTCAAAAAATTACCTCTTTAATATATACATTTTTTTTAAATGTATGGCCTCTCAAATCAATTAAATAACACCTGTGAATGCTGGACCCCTACCGGGGTTTTGGCCCTGGACACCTGGGGGCCCTTGGCGGCCTCCTCGCCCCAGCCAATGGTGCTCGCAAGTGCCCTTTCAGTATTAAAAAGAACCCCCTACCAAAATCCTGGCTACGGGCTTGTCTTGGGTACCTTATCAGTAATGATATACCTTTTGACAGACGGAATCAATACCTCCTTGCAAGAGGTGTCCCTAAATTTTAAAAAATCGGGCTTCGCCACTGTTTTATGTTGTAATTTGGGGCGAATCATCTTCTCTATAATCTTATTGTTGGAATATCGACAATGAGTAAAACTTATCGATATGTATGGGGATCCGTGAAGACCTTAACATGCCCGAAATTGTCCGCAATTGCAGAAAGGTTGGGAACCACTAATTTAGATGACCCTGAAAACGCAGAATGATTAGGACAAATCATTAACCGTGAAATAGATTAGCTTGCACTACAAATTATCAAGTAATATAAGGCTATGTTCACACACACGGCGTAAGACTGGCGTGGCTTACGCCAGGCGTAAGCTAATCCACGGATTAAAATTCCAAAGTGTTCACACAAACGGCGTTCGTTACACTAGCAGTAATATTGGCCTATCTGGTGTGGAATAGTTTTCAGTTATAAATAATGTACGTGTTAACAGTAGTAAAATTAACAGTGCATCATGAAAACTTTTAAATCTGTGAATTGTTCGAAGTGAACTTAGGCCTATATGATTATTGTATTTTAAATGAACAATTTTACTTTTGATTTTTCAGCTAGCATTGTTGATGTTACATGTTTTAATAGACAGTCTAAATGGTTAAAATATCTTACAAAACACAAATCAATAAATCATATGCATTATAACTAAGTACAATGCAATAGAAAAGGAACCCCTTTACCATTTCATTTATAGAGAGCACAGAAAAGAGACCAAAGTAGCTAATATATTGCAATCGTGATTGGTCAATCTCTTGAAATGAGGTCAAATCATTCAAGCATCACTGGCGTTAGCTCATTGGCGTTAGCTAATCTGGGGTCTGCAGGTAGCGTTAATAACGCCAAGGACGTGGCGTAGTGAGTGGCTTTAACAACGCCACTGCCTAGTTCACACACAAAGGCGTACGCTACGCCAGGCTTAAGCCAGCCTTACGCCGTGTGTGTGAACATAGCCTAAGCCTATTTGCCTGAAGTTACGGTACCTCCTGGAGCGCTCCTTACCGACCTCCAGCAGGAGAAATCTCTAAAATTTATCAGATCTAGAATACATATAAATGGTCTATTGATGCAAATGTTTCTTAGGAAAGTGTATGACTCATTTCGTGCTCAGCCGTGGTGGATCTACAAGGGAAGGAAGGTGGGGGGAGGGGCTTTTCTTTTGACAGCCAAAAAAAAAAAAAAATGTTAAATGAGAAGCACACATCCAACGCAATGTTCAACCCAAGGTGTGAATTAAAATTACAACTTTAAGGTAAGAATCAAACAATTATTTATTAGGAGAAAAGCACAATGAGTCAGGACCGGCTAATATCTATAGACCAACGAAAACATCATCAAAAAAGGCGCGGAGCATCAATCATGAGCTGGTTCTGTTTTGAAGGACTGTTTTCTATTGTATTTTCTAGCACTGTCTCGCTTGATGCATAGTCTTAATGGATGGATAAAATAGGGCCTAGGCCTATTTCTTATTGAACTCCAGGTTGGGCTGTATCTCATAAAACACAATCAAAATTTAAATGAAACGTTTTAGGAAAAAATGTTATTGATGGCGCAATAGACCATTCGATTTTTGGAATTTGAAGTACAGTCAAATCTCGAATAGAAGCCCAATGGGCCTAATCTCGAGAATCCCATCTCGAGAAGTCTCCCTCTTTAGTTTTCGAAAAGGAGCTCATTGGCTTCTAATCAAGATAAGATGGGCTTTCCTTTCGTACTGCATTCAGACGGACGTTATCTTTGCTGATTATATTAGCGTGCAGTATCCAGGGCCGGATCCAGCCCGGCAAGATAGGAGGAGGCGTGAATGTCCGAACTGAGAGTCTTAGGGAAGAGCCCCTGGTTGGGGTGGAAGAGGCGAATCCCCTTACTTCTAGCACCTTCGTTAATTTGAGTTTGCATTCGATTGATTAATTTTTGCTATTTAGCATAGTAATTTTCTGATAAGCTTTACAAATTCATTTTAACAAAAACATAGGCGCGTAATATTTTATTGTACTAGCAGGGTTACAAGTAAAAACATATCAAACAGAATTTCGAATTCCATCTTGAAAAGAAGCCCTTCCAAGGGTCCTTTTAAAAAAAGAAGCCCATGGTTTCTATTCAAGTTTTTACGGTATTAGGCCTACTTATATTTTATAGGATTATGAAAACATCCACTAGATATTATTTACCAACGTCTGTATATCATGGTTTATATTTTTCATTTTAATAAGGACTACAAAATAATGGGGTGGAGATGGCCCCGACATATTCACCGACACTCACTCAGGATGCGTCCTAGGCATGGCAAAATAATGAAGTTTTGAAGATTGTGAGAACGTTTAACTATTTTTTTAAATACATAAATCACAGTAATTGAGTCTTAACAACACCGGAGAACGCACAGCTGGGCATAATATTATGTGTTTTACCTGAGGCGATACCATGGAGTACCACTTTCCTGCTACTGTACCTGCAAACAAGTTTAAAATATTTTATAAATAAGTATAATTCGATCAAATGCTTTTGGCAACAGGGCCATCTGGTAGATCAGCTAATAACACTGTACCAGACAGTGATTGCTCTGTCATAGACCGTAGCTATTGAGATTATATGACGTCAATAGATGTAGATCGGATTTTTTTTTACTTGAGTCTGTATTTTGTAAGTTATTTTATATAGGCCTAATACAGAACAAAACTGGTGAATGTAAATTTTATTTTACGTTTCGTCACAGGTGCGGTTGAGTTACATCTTAAACTGCCCAGATCGTCGCTGAGCAAGAATAACCGCGGCTCTGGATCTCAAAGCAGGGGGAAGGGAGGCGTCTTCCCCAGCCTGCTTGAAACTGGACATCATATCGGACGAGAATATCCGGTCTGATGTCCCCGACGAGCTGAGAGTAAGTGGGCATCGTCAGAGTTGCTAATAACCACTCGGAGGGGGTATAGGGGCGAAGCCTACAATTTACTGTACGTAGACCTACTTAAAATTCTTATTTAATCGATTTTAGAGTCAATCGATCTGTAAAAAATGCATAGAATATTTTTCTTCCCCCCCCCCCACCGGGGCTACTCCTATCACATAATCGAACAAAGGCCTACCTAAAGTAGACAACAGGTGGAAAGTGTCGCATATCTTTCTAATTATCTTCGTACCTGGACGGAGCAATCTGTACCAGGCGAAACCGTACCTCCGTTTACTGTTAAGTAGATACCCGACACCTCAGGGCCCAAGCTCAGGTGGTATAAAAAGCAGACGTGGGACATAAAATCTTCACATCAGTCTCTACTTCCTCCAGATTGTCGTGTCGAGCAAGAAAAGGACGATTACATAAAAGGTAGGACTTTTATTTTAATCTCAACATTTTTCTTTTGTTTACGATATTATTATAATGGTATTCCTTTTTGTATTTGCAAGTCTGCACTTAAATTAATTTCTTTTCACACAATACGTATGTACATTTTTTTTTAGAACCAGCAGCATTATTCCCAGGCTCAGCGTTCTTTCTTTCTTCTTTTTTTTTTTTTTTTGCTGATTTCAGGCTCAAAATGTTCTTATTATATATACCCCTTTTGACAATCAGATTGTAAGGCACATGTTAGATTAAACTCTACTGCTTGTTCTATTTTTTTATTCATTTATTTTTATTTCAATAGTCTTTGATGAGGGTGGTCCATGCAGCCGAAGCTGATCACTGATCATTAGGGACCCTCAATACACATGGTAAAACAAGACAGAAGAGAGAAAGAAATTAATTGATTAAAGTAAATATAAAATAAATTTAGACTACTGTAAGTAGCCCTAATGAAATAATCAAACAAATAGTAATAAAAATATACAGATAAGGAAAAACAAACTTTCAATTCTTAATTTACAAAATGAATTAATTTAAAATAATATATAAAACCGAATATAAGTTATTAAAGAAAAATCTATTAGATCTATAAGAATTTGAATTTACAATTAAAGATGCAAACTAATCAAGGGTCAAATAACAATTTAAATAGGCCAAAGAAACAGTATTAAAACAGAATTAACGTTTCTTTATTTTTAAACGAATGATTTGTTCTGTTTTTCCATGTAGGCCTACCGTAGTTGATTGTTTTTATTGGCTTACACTTTTTTTTTTTTTATTATAAAAACACATTTTATAAGACACTGAGGCTGAAATCACTTAAAAATTAAAAACAAAATAAGAACAAGTTGAGGCAGAGGTAAAATGTCAAATGAAGTTTAATTTTTTTTTTTTATTAGAAAAATCATATCTGTACCTTATTTGCAGTACCAATTTTAGACAAAATATTCGCATAATGCATGCAACCGAACGATTTTCTACAAGGAACTGTTGACGTTATAGGCCTACGCAATAAAGATCATAAACAGTTACTGAATTTTAAAATTTGTTTTTGAGAAACTACATTTATTTAGCGCTGCATAGTGTATTTTACCTTACTGTACTGTGGTATTTAGGATGCACGAATTATGTGAATGATAATAATTGACAGGGGAAGGTCTAGTGTGTTGGGGTGGGGGTGGGGAGCGGTGGGTAAACAGGTTTTGGACATTAGTGGAAATTTTCTGCCTACGTTACAATCTCTTGGTAATCCTTATTGCTATTCATCATCTCTTGAAAACATTTGCAAATAGCAAATTTGCCTTCAAATCGCTGAGTTGCACACTCTGTTACGGCCTTCCTGAAGTAGACAACAGGTGGGAAGTGTCACATATCTTTCTAATTATCTTCGTACCTGGACGGAGCAATCTGTACCAGGCGAAACCGTACCTCCGTTTACTGTTAAGTAGATACCCGACACCTCAGGGCCCAAGCTCAGGTGGTATAAAAAGCAGACGTGGGACATAAAATCTTCACAACAGTCTCTACTTCCTCCAGATTGTCGTGTCGAGCAAGAAAAGGACGATTACATAAAAGGTAGGACTTTTATTTTAATCTCAACATTTTTCTTTTGTTTACGATATTATTATAATGGTATTCCTTTTTGTATTTGCAAGTCTGCACTTAAATTAATTTCTTTTCACACAATACGTATGTACATTTTTTTTAGAACCAGCAGCATTATTCCCAGGCTCAGCGTCTTTTTTTTTTTTTTTTTTTTTTTTTTTTTTTTTTTTGCTGATTTCAGGCTCAAAATGTTCTTACTATATATACCCCTTTTGACAATCAGATTGTAAGGCACGTGTTAGATTAAACTCTACTGCTTGTTCTATTTTGTTATTCATTTATATTTCAATAGTCTTTGATAAGGGTGGTCCATGCAGCCGAAGCTGATCACTGGTCATTAGGGACCCTCAATACACATAGTAAAACAAGACAAAAGAGAGAAAGAAATTAATTGATTAAAGTAAATATAAAATAAATTTAGACTACTGTAAGTAGCCCTAATGAAATAATCAAACAAATAGTAATAAAAATATACAGATAAGGGAAAAAAAACACTTTCAATTCTTAATTTACAAAATGAATTAATTTAAAATAATATATAAAACCGAATATAAGTTATTAAAGAAAAATCTATTAGATCTATAATAATTTGAATTTACAATTAAAGATGCAAACTAATCAAGGGTCAAATACGGTAACAATTTAAATAGGCCAAAGAAACAGTATTAAAACAGAATTAACGTTTCTTTATTTTTAAACGAATGATTTGTTCTGTTTTTTCATGTAGGCCTACCGTAGTTGATTGTTTTTATTGGCTTACACTTTTTTTTTTAATTATAAGAACACATTTTATAAGAACACTGAGGCTGAAATCACTTAAAAATTAAAAACAAAATAAGAACAAGTTGAGGCTGAGGTAAAATGTCAAATGAAGTTTAATTTTTTTTTTTTAATTAGAAAAACCAGCAAATCGTATCTGTACCTTATTTGCAGTACCAATTTTAGACAAAATATTCGCATAATGCATGCAACCGAACGACTTTCTACAAGGAACTGTTGACGTTATAGGCCTACGCAATAAAGATCATAAACAGTTACTGAATTTTAACAAGTTTTTTTGAGAAACTACATTTATTTAGCGCTGCATAGTGTATTTTACCTTACTGTACTGTGGTATTTAGGATGCACGAATTATGTGAATGATAATAATTGACAGGGGAAGGTCTAGTGTGTTGGGGTGGGGTGGGGAGCGGTGGGTAAACAGGTTTTGGACATTAGTGGAAATTGTCTGCCTACGTTACAATCTCTTGGTAATCCTTATTGCTATTCATCATCTCTTGAAAACATTTACAAATAGCAAATTTGCCTTCAAATCGCTGAGTTGCACACTCTGTTACAGCGAAATCAATGGTTTTAGCTATAAATCATTTCCTCGTCTTAAATAGTTTTGACTTTTGTTTCCTCTTCCTTTAAAGTCACATTAAAAAAATTGTTTATATTGTTTTCTCCACAGAAATGGCTGTGTTTACATGTGCTATTGTGGTTGCCACATTTATGATGCTGGTAGCAGCCGAACCTACCAACAAGACAGAATCAGCGTTTACTGCCAAGTTCACATCTAACCTCGATTCAGTGACGTACACAAACCTACGTATCGTCTTTGATTCAGTCTTGACCAACATCGGCGATGACTACAATCCAGGAGACGGCAAATTCACTGCCAGCATTCCAGGAACCTACGTTTTTTCCGTGACTCTAATGAGCAAGCTTTCATCAGATAGCGCTGCCTTTGGTTGTCTGCACAAGAATGACATAGAACAGTTCTGCGTCTGGTCCAATGGGTACAATGCCCACGAGATGTCGAGCAATACGATCACACTCAAGTTGGTTAAAGGTGATGTCGTTGACGTCGTTTTAAAGGCTGGCAGTAGCTATGGAATTCACAACTCTGGTACAGCTGGCTACTGTTCATTTACTGGCTTTTTGCTTTATCCCCAAGAAAGTCTTTTGGAAAAATTACAAGAAGCCATTAACAGGTTGAATTAAGTAGGAATATCATTTTGAGATATTCTCCTAAAGCGTTTAGTAAGTGGTGGATATATTTTCGACAAAGTATACTTTGAGTCCGTCACATGATTTAATTTTAATAAAATTTATCGCAATGATATTGTACATGTACGTGTTTGATCATTCTTTTTCTTTTTTCACTTTACCATGTCACACTCACAACACTGGTAAGATGTGTATAAGAGACAGGCCTAATACAGAACAAAACTGGTGAATGTAAATTTTATTTTACGTTTCGTCACAGGTGCGGTTGAGTTACATCTTAAACTGCCCAGATCGTCGCTGAGCAAGAATAACCGCGGCTCTGGATCTCAAAGCAGGGGGAAGGGAGGCGTCTTCCCCAGCCTGCTTGAAACTGGACATCATATCGGACGAGAATGTCCGGTCTGATGTCCCCGACGAGCTGAGAGTAAGTGGGCATCGTCAGAGTTGCTAATAACCACTCGGAGGGGGTATAGGGGCGAAGCCTACAATTTAC
>NW_022705477.1:388948-409956 GCF_011630105.1 Anneissia japonica
GGCTATCATTTTTTTCTTTCTTTTTTTTCCTCCCAAAGGGGGGGGGGCGGGGCTGGGCTGGGCCCACTAAATCCGCCCCTAAGGCGTAACTGACTTCCTGGAACATCTTTAACATAATATAGTCCGTTCCGATTTACAATTTCACTTCAACAAAACGTTGTTTATATCTGACGCAACCACGTGCTTATAATAACCATAATGAGTAAGTTACTACTTGCCTGTTTAATACTGAATGTAGGCGTAAACAAATAGTGTTGTATATGGACACACTCTAGCATTTTGATGAATCCTTAAACCATATTGTTTAATAAAGATGTTTTAACTTACATTTTGTCTGAAATCAGAAATCGGAAATCAGAATGTGGATGATTCCAGCCGCAGATTGCTTTTCTTCTGTTTGAAATTAAGAATACTGTATTTATGAGGGTAGGTTTACACTACCAGTAACAAAAGTGATACTATATACGTAACAGTGACATGAATAGGTCGGTATACAATTATTTATTTATGATTAAATTCACCATAATTGTTTGTTTTTATAATACATAGGTCTAAACAAGTACGAAAAACACCAGTAATAACATAGAAAATAATAATAATAATAATATGTAAGCCTTGTATAGCGCATAATACAATAAATGCCTCTTTGAGCTGTACAGGAACAAAAAAGAAAAATAACCATGAAATATTCTAATGCTGGAAATCAAAGAAAGTAGATGGCAAGTCAGTCAAATCATTTTCACTCAGTTCTCTAACACTTTGAAAACCTATAATGATAATAATAATAATAATAATAATAAGATTTATTAAGCGCACATCTCCACATCTCCATGATGTGACCTTTGAATGAAGCTCCACCCCAAATCACAAAATAATACATCAAAATTTAAATCTTAGGAAAAGATATTGGAATATGTAATATGAAATTCCTCCGACTGGGGTATAGCTTTCCCCTCACCCCCACTGGAGCGCTAAAGTACTGGGCGAGGTCATGTGTCAAGCTGCCTGTTCGATCAAATAGTGCAAAAAACCGGGTTCTTGGCTTGAATATGTCCATTTTTGTGTAAATGATAAGTTTTCCAATTCCAACAGCTGTCCCCTTCTATTCAGACCTTTGAATTAAGCCCCACCCCCACATGCCCATGCTTTGACACTAATTCAGCTTTGCTTAGTTGAAAAATACAACGTTTTTATTAGAATTGGAATCGGCCAAACATATTGAGGTAATATTATTATTAGATAAAAAAGAAATAAGAAAATCATGCATGGGATGCACCAAAGTTACCAGACACAGAAGAGGTCACAGCAAGCAATATGTAACCATGGAAAAAGACTGACCTATACTATGTCCATGAATTAACCTACAAGCATACATCTACACCCATCACTGAGTCATTCTTCCCCAGATAGAAGCCATCGCATGGATGGAATGTTTTACCACAGTCACTCGTAAACAAATCTTCGATAATCACCTTTAAAAATATTATCCAAAAGCACTGAAAATCCAAAAAAAAAACCTTATTAAGGAATCCACTATCTCCACTTCCAGTTTAGTACCTGGCGGACGGTTTGGGAGTTTTGTTTTATCTACAATGTACAAGGTACAAAAGGTACACGAACTTTTCAAACATTCCTCCCACGACGCTGCCACGACGTTCACAAGAACGCCACCTATTCACCTATTGGGCATGGATCAAAGGGATTTCCCCTTTAGCAGATTTTTGCAGTTCAGTCCGCTGCGTGAAGATTTTGCTGTTCAGTTGATAATTGGTTTCAAAATGCTAAAAAGCTACAAGTGCTTACCCGTATATGTTGTAGAAAATCACCAAGAGGTAATTCGTGTTTTGAAACTTCTAGGCAACACCAATCTCCACGTAGGTCCTATCCAAAAAAAATTAGACTGGCCTAGCTAGGTAGGCTAGGGGGCTAGGCCTAGCCGTGTCATTACATTATAGGCCTAGCCTACTACAGGACGGGTTCGTTTGTCATGTGGGAGGCCTAGACCTGTATTCAGTGAAGGATGAGACTTGGCCGATTGCAAATAGTGCCTCGTTGATTTAGGGGCCTCACGTTAAGTCTCTATTGTTTTTTTTAAATATTTTTTATTGTTTTTTTTAAATATTTTTTTATTGCAGGCTTTACAACATATTTACCGTGCAATGGGATCTCGGCATCTGCCTTTGGATGGGGTCGTGATGGTTCATCTGGATGCACATCCTGATCTTATGATATCTACCGATATGAAAGCAAACGTTGTTTGCAACAAGCAAGCTTTGTTTGAGTAACTACACACACACTTTTCTTTAAAAACTGTGTGATATATAAGCATGGATATCAGAGACAGATGGAGGGTGCAAGTGTTAGTGAAGTGGCACGCCTGGGGGGGGGGATTCAACTGTTTGTTGAGTATACTGTTTTGCTTAGCAAATTTATATTGTGGCAGCAAACTTTTTGGTGAGGGAAGGGTATGCCTGCATGCCTTCAGATTCACTGCCCCTGTAATTCCATCAGTTTTAATTACACAATGCTACTCTCTGAAAACTGATCTCATTGTGATACTCACAATCAATCAATCACAATCACAAATCAATTTATTCAATCCAACAACAAAATATATGATCATAATGTTACAAAAAAGTATAAAAGAAAATTGAAATTGTAGGATTTGGGAGACTCTCGTTAAGACCAGAGGTCGCAAGCATGAGAGCCACCCAATAAATTAAATAATTAATGAAAATTGGAAAAGAAAACAGAAAAATTATATACATTTATATACATCTTTTTCATTTTATGTTCAAAAAAGTGATGTAAAGCTTTTCTCTTAGATTTATAAAAAGCATAATCTAATTTTCCCTTAACTTCCCTTAATGAACAACTTAATCAAAATAGAATTTTTCTTTGTTTAATTATATAGGCCTATACCTGTCTCTTATACACATCTAGATGTGTATAAGAGACAGCATCTACACCCATCATTCAGTCATTCTCTAGATGTGTATAAGAGACAGCACCTATATACACATACACACACACATACATACACATATAAAAAACCATATGGAGTCTCAGAGAATAGAACCCGTCATCTGTCGCCAGCATCTCGGTGTCATACCATTTAGACCATGAGGCCCTACAATATTATTACAGGACGTAAGACCACGAGTCTTTTTTCTCTCCTATACAACTACAGGTCTCCCTCCAATGAAAGACCCCTCCAAATAAAGGACTCATGTCCATCTACTGTTTATCATCTTGCAGGAACTTGAGTATAGAGAATTGGATAATGCCTGCCATGTATTCTGGACACCTACATCATGTTGTATGGGTAAAGCCACCATGGGCCAATCAGCTAGAACTTGGCCAAACAACTTTCCATATAGGAACACATTCTGAATCACAGAAAATAAGGTGACCTAACAATCAATTAAACTGTATACTGTATTTGACATAACCAAAAAGAATATATGATATAATACAGATTTCTAGATGTATGTTTTTGTAAGTATTTGGGAATGCACTGACCATGCAATACAACAATATTTGAGGTAGGGAAAAACATCATCCATATGATTATTAATCCTCATTAACTGTGTTGGTGTAAAAAGGAAACCACATTGATAGCTCATAGACCAAAGTATAGCCACCTTCATGCAGGCATTACAAATATAGGTAAAAACTTATTAGACCATACAGTAGTATATAGCAATGGAAGCGTTTTAGGCTCAGACTCTCAACCTCGTGATCGGGAGTTTTCAACACTCTCGCCGAGCAAGTTGCTTGTGTCCTTTGGCGAGATGCT
Source organism: Anneissia japonica (assembly GCF_011630105.1). Taxonomy (NCBI): domain Eukaryota; kingdom Metazoa; phylum Echinodermata; class Crinoidea; order Comatulida; family Comatulidae; genus Anneissia; species Anneissia japonica. The sequence goes on from NW_022705477.1 coordinate 392,748, forward strand.
TTTTCTGCGTTACCCAGGAGTACCTATATAGCAATGGTATATCTATATAGACCAATAAATATATCATGAATATAATAGAGCAGTTAAACATTAAAACTGTCATAGATCAATTATAGCAATCCGCCCTGATGCACCAATAAATTGTTCAAATATGTGCATATTCATTTAATTATAATTATCATTGTTATCACTCATGTATTCATGAGCATAATCATTGTCATTGTAGAAGCATTCTCGTCGCGGTCCTGGATAACGCTAATGATACCACCACCCCCACACACAAAATTAAGTCAACTTCTACTTGTATCATTATTTTCATCATGCCACTAATGAGTACAAAGATTGTGCTAGAAGCTGTCCAGATCTGGCTGAAACTAAGTACTGTATCTAGCAAGGTTTTGGACACAATAAGACAAAGAAGTTTGCCTCATCATCATTATAATAAGATTTGATTTTTTTTCATATTTATATAGGGTTACTTGGCCAGATTCATATTTCCTAAGTGATGTGTTATTTGCAACAAGAGATGAACTTCAGAATGCAAAGAAAGTGAAAGTCAGTGTTGTCGACTTGGAAACACCTCTGCTGAAGAGAGCAACATTTCAGGAACTTGAAGAGCTTTCCAAAGAACTGAACAGAAAACGATTAAATTATGGTGACAGGAATAAAACAAAGGAGTCTGTCACTGCCAAGAGTCAGAATGAACATGATCAGTACAAAAAAAACCTCATGAAACCATCTGTGACTGATGATCAGGGCAACCATATTGATTGCAAAACCAAGGAGTCAACATCTGAAGACATCATAGAAAAGAAAGCTGGGAGTGCCACCCACAAGAATGATTCCGGTGAAGAGGAAATTATTTCTAATCATTCAAAGTTGATTTCTTCTGAGAGTCAATTCGAGCAAACACTCGGCAGTCCTCATACAGATTCTGTCGAATACATGTTTGAAATCATTTCTAAAGCTATAGAGGCCAGTAAAGCATATATTCTTGATATTGACTTGGATTTCTTCTCAACGAAAAACCCATTTAGGGAGTTGTACACAGAGGTAGGATACTATTCAACAGTTTCAAAATATTCAATTCCTGAATAAATGTTAAAATAAAACTGTAGAAAGTAGCGTAAAATTTTAATTTCATTTTTATCATATTTTATCATGTAAAACAAATGACTTCACTGGGTACCTTCAGTAATATTTTGACTTTATTTTTACCCTTAAGGATAGGCCTATATTTGTTCTTTATTTTTATCCTTATACTTTTTCATGTGTTTTTGTATCAGTAGGAGGCTATCGATCGATGAACTCCGTGTCGGTGCTAGCTTCCCATCTGCCTTAAATGTTTTATAAATACGTTTTTTTTATGCAATTGCTATTTTTTGTAAGGCATATGAAAATAAAAAAAGATTTTAATGTCTTACAATTTAATTTATTATAGGAACAGTATGATGTACTTAAGAGTCTGTACGACTTTGTAGGACCAGAAGATGATTCAATAAGTGCAATACATAAGTGCCAAGAAGTTAGGACACTACAGTTGATGGAATTAGAGATGGCTCTCAAGTCATGTCTACAAGTCATTCCACTCACTGATGAAGTCAAGCAATTTAAGTATGTTGTATTCCATAGTGTAAAACCCCAAATTGAAGCCCTGGGCTTCTTTTTTTTTTTGTGAACTTTGGATGGGCTTCTTTTTGAGGCCACTTTGGCAAAATAAAGAGGTGGGGGGAGCTTCTTTTCTAAATAAATGCTGTAAGTTTTGGAAATTAGTACTATAAAACAATAAATGCGCCACTTTAACATCAATCTGTATCACAGAGTGTATTAACCAGCATTGAATCACCTAAACTACTGTATAAACAAAGCATGTTATTAATTTATTTTTTTTGTTTTAATTTATTTTGTTTATTATTTGAAATTCATGTATTGTGTATGTACTGTACTATCTCGGAAAAGAAGCCATGCTATCTTGAAAAATAAGGGCATGGGCTTCTTTTTGAGGCTAATTTTGCTTCTTCTCGAGATTAAGCCCATTGGCTTAATTTGAGGTTTTATGGTATTTTAATGTACGGTATTAATAAATATTTTAATTCATTCACTTGGCCGCTCCCCAAATTAAGTCTCCTCCTAAGACCCTTTGTCCAAACCCACATACATGAATATGATTCCATGTGATTATTTTTTTGCAATGTAGATCTATCAGAATAATCTGATGAATAAACGATAATAATTATATATATAATACACGTATATACATACCACTTTGCATCTGGTTTGGAATGGGAGAGCATTGGGTGGACTATTCCCCTGGGGGGGATTATTCATCTAGTAATAAAAATACAGAAAGACGCCCATAAAACCATAATGTAGAGTTTGTTCTGACAACAAAAGTTTTCATCCTGGCTTGGGCTTGGGCCCTATGGAGATTTTGTTCTTACCCCGAAAATTGTTCATCTTGGTCCAGGCTCCCCAGTAGACCTGGGCCCCGGGGAAGCGACCCCCCTGACCCGTCTCTCGACACCACTGGTGGTGGATGGGTGGTTTGGATACTTGTCTACCATGCTGATGACCTGGTTACATTCCCTGTGTCTGATGAAAATCCGTTACGAACGGATAAAATCGCCACTACAGTACGTATATTTAATGGTTTACTTGCAAGAATTTTTTCCATGTTCATTCCCTGTGAGGATGTCTCTCAACTGTAATTGAGAACCTGGTTCTTATTCTTTAGTGCCAATAAAATATACAGCTGGATGGGAGGACATGGTCACTAACAGGTGCGGATTTAGGGGGGGGGGCCGGCCCGGCCCCCCCTTTTGGGAGGTAAAAAAAAGAAAAAAAGAAGAAAAAAAGAGAGAAAAAGAAAAAAATGATAGCCCAGAATGCCTCAAATGTTATGTTCAGGCGTCTAGAACACAAAAATTTCGTGGGGGCATGCCCCGGACCCCCTACGACAGTGTTGTCTCAATCGGCCCAACTTTCGGCCCCCCCCTTTTGGACATTTCTGGATCCGCCCCTGACTAAGTACAGTAAACTTATTTACTACCATATAACATTGTGTCAGAGAACCACTCCCATCCAGTAATTATTATTATTTGATGCAAAAGTAAATATGGGACTATCTTTACCTTTTTTCATTAATATTTCATAATGAATAAGAGTAACATATTATTTCTATTGTGTAGATGTTATCAAGAAGTAAGCAACCTTCTTATCAATATACAAAAAACAAGTCCCGAGCCTTTGGATTGGGAATTGATACACGCTGCAGGCATGTCATGTGATAACACTGACCCAGAGCTCCCTCACCATGTTAGCACTGTGGAGGAAATAAATAGTTTGTTGGCTGCTGCAGAATCATTGTTTACCAGGTTACCAAGGCCAACCTTAATCACAATGTCCAGGTGATTTTTACATTATACACGATTCACACGATGAAATTTTACATGGGAATGGATGCTGGTGAACAATTTAGCAAATTGTTCCCTCCTGCATCTATACGAGATTAGCATGCACCTATGCATTTGCATGCTCTCAGGTAGATTTTACCGAGTCAGACTATTGCATTTATTCTTTCTAAATACCAGTGGCATGTCTTGGGTAATTTGACCATGGAGAAAGTTACGCAGATTTTTTGCACTGGACTTTTTTGGTCAAAAATTTACCAGGTACATTGTTAGTTTCACCAAAATTAATCCAATGTGAACACAACTTAAGAAATGAAAATAAAAGATAAAAATGCTGACTGACTGCTCCTGATTTTCAAATATTCAAATATAGTATCACTATGCTTAGGCATGAATCTTGTTATACCTTGTTTCGTAAACTTATTCTTTTATAGATCATCAGACGAGGGCGGAAAAAAATAAAAATAAAATTTGGTTTTCTTATTCAGCAAATAGTTTTGCCAAAAAACATCCAGACAGAGGAGAAAATAAAAATAAAATTTTATTGATGAATGTACAGTGTAGTAATGGGATGGTTAAATGCTTTAAATTTATATAATTAGGAAGAAATATACATACCTTATTTTTGGAGATTGCAAGGCAGCGGTTTGCATAATAAAACTAAAAAAAACTTCATTTTTTTTTAAATTTCCAATTTTTCATGGCGGTGGGTTCGCTAATTGGCCAAAAATAAAATTTGAAATCATCATTATTGGCTGGCAGCCTAAACAGAAATAAAAAGTCTTGCAGTGAGTGGGCAACATAATTTAATTTTTTGCCTTAACCTGTGCATGTTTTAATTTTTGTCATTAACTAAAGTTTGCTTTGATGTTGTTGCAGGTCAAGCTACGATGACTATTGCCCACCTGAGCAAGTCGACATGATTCAGCAGAAAACGCTGAAAATGCTTCAGACCGTGTTTGGGCAGATAGATGTCCATCTAGATTATGAAAATTACAATGATGACGAGAGTTAGCGACTCAATCGTAAAATGTAGAATATCTCCTTATAGTCACCCACAGTGAACCATCGCGCTAAATTATTGCCGAGGTACCACAAAATGAACCAGCCATTTGTAGGGAAATATTACTAAAGTGTGTGTGGTTGTAAATGTGATTATTTTGCCAATTGAATAACACATTCTGATTGGTCTGTTGTTATGTTTCACATTAATATACATAGGTCCATTAACAACCATTCCCATCTGAGATACATTAGTTTGTAGTGATTAAATGAGTGCAACACTAGCACCCTACATTTTTTTTAATGGTAGACCACCTTATAATATAGTCTCTGCACCTCAAAAACACCCCATGGAGATAATGGAATTTCCCACCCAAGGTAGACATTTTTCCTGCAAACACTTAAATATATGAATTTAGTTTATAAAAGGGTAAGTTGGGAAAATACACTTTGCATTCAAGTTACAGTACTTAAAAAATATTTTGATGAGTGGTTTGCAGTAGAAAACATAATTGGACAATAGAAATCTTTGAAGAAATATTTTATTATCAAATCAATTTTACTTCATTTCTCTTTGTAGAGTATTAATTGAAATAACATAATACATGGATTACTTAGTAACAGTATGTTTCAATAGTGTGTCTCTTCAAGTTATTTTTTCTTTTTCTTCTTTTTGGGTTCAGGAACCTCTTCTTCTTGAATCACTGCATGTTTAGATTTCTTTTTCTTTGAAATCTCATCAAATATCTGTCCAATTTGATCATCAGCTGTAGTAGTTTCCATCTGTAGAAGACAACCAGAAATACAAACAATTAGAATTTTAAAGTAACTTTTTTGAATCATGCATTCTCTAGATCCCTTTATTTTCCAGTAATTATCCTTTTTAATGAATTGTAATATAATATGGTAACTAGACAGTTGTTTAGTGTATCAACAGGCTCAAAGTGGTTTCACAATATTTAAACAAAAGGTGGTCATTTGGATCATCTATTTCTTTTACCAGGCTATTATTGTTAGTGTTGGCTTGGTCATGAATCCTACAGCCCCTTGATTAGAAGCAACCCTTCCCCATCAAACTTGCTAGACCTCCCCCCAAAAATATCTACAGTCAAACCAGGCATCACAAATGCTTTATGGTTCATACTTCTCTGTTCTCTTAAAGTTTACCTGCACCTTCTGTGGAATTAGAACTATATTTATGTAGGCATGCCAATTTTGAGCTAGCCCTATGTTTTTTTTTTCCAATTAAATGCAAATTCAATATATAATTCAATTAGTTTATTTAAAACAACTGACAGACTTACTCCCTCTTTTGATTGTGTAGCTTCATCATTAGAATCCTGAAGCTCTTCTGTCTTCTTGACCTCTTTGTCTTTTCCTACAAAACAAAATAATGTGACTTTAGAAATGAAGTACTGAACTACCAATTAATCAGTGGTGGATTTGAAAGGGGAGTAGGAAAGCCAGCCCTAGGCCCCCTAAATTTTTCAAAATTATAAAAAAATAGGGAGAAAAGAAAATTGTATCTAAATTTAAATCCGAGATTACCATTTCCGGCCATCTAGAGTTGCCATAATCATAAATTTTCTTCTCTATGCCCACTATCCGTGAAAATCCATTCCCGGCCCTGTGTTCCCTCTATTTCAATTTCCTGGATCTGCCACAGTAAATTATACTATAGTAAAATTTAGTATAATTATTACAATATACAGTACTTGAGAGATTAATAAAGATAAAAAAAAACTAGATAAATTATAAAATTCTATTAGATATTTGGAATTGGTAATACAATAATTTAATTGTTTTATACTTCTATAGCTCTAAACTGCAAGTACACTTTTAAATTGTAAAATTTTATTAATTTGGAATTGGTAAGAAAATAATTTAATTGTTTCATACTGTAACTCTAAGCTGCAAGTACACTTTTAGCCTGTTTTCCACAAGGCGAATTTATTCGTGCGAATCAAAGGCGTTGGTTCGGTTCCTGATTGGTTGCACACTTTTTTCTCTTCACAAAAAATAGAAACAGTTTGAACTACCAATTTCGCTGAAGCGAAAAACTACAATATAAATGTGAAGGTGCATGAACCGACGCTTTGATATTCACAATAAACTTCATTCAATTATTTTCTATTTCATACGGTATATATTTTAAAAGCATGCAGTCGACGTATTGAAGGAATTATTTTGTAATGTTTACCCTTTATTGAAGGAGTTTCCGTTATAAGTTCCTCTAACATCCTTTGCTTCCGAATGTTCCCATTTTGTAGTTCTTTCCACTCATTCTTCTTTTTCTTAAATAGCTCAATGGCAAGATTCCTGTAAATGAATCGTCCAAACCGATCTGATTGCAGAATACGATCTTTTGGCGCCAGTTCTTCAATGATATTGAATCGGATTTTTAAGTTTGCTATCTTCCAGATGGTGTCAATTGTCCGACTGCCATTTTTATCACAACTTAGTTTCACAAAATTCCCCTGAAATAAATAGAACCAATTAAACAAATTCTAAATATGGCTCAAAGAATTTATGCTCGCAGTTTCTTTAAAGATACAGTCTGCAATGCTGTAAGGAACTTGAAATATACAATTCAATATTTGAATATCCTTTTTTGTATATTAAAAAATATTATTAAGCTGTTTCATTGGAGGTTAATAAAATGTATTAGAAGCCCAAGAACCTGGCAATTCAGGGATGTGAAAGGCTTAATAATGAATGTCCAACAATATGTGAAAAATACCTATAATTTATCAATTATACTTGCTTTGAGCTTTTCAACGAAACGTTCCCTTTTCTTTTCACCGACAGCTTTAGACTGTAAAAAGGCATCAACAATATGGCTGCCACATGAGTCACATGCCATAGAAATCAGGTCATCAGGTGTCATTGCTAAGAAGCTGCCTATGATGGTTTTGCAATGCTTAAATTTTAGCATTTTCTGGATCAGTAGTGAACCTTGAATGTTGAATGATATTGAGGCTGGCTTCTGATTCCCATCCTCAATAAGAGATAAAAATAATTTAATTTAATTTACATAAAAAGAGTAAATGTATAATCCTGGTTAAAATTAAATTGAATTAGGCCCCTGAGGACCTGCAGCATCTACAGTGGAGCGCTTTACCACAGTCACTACACAAAGAGACAATCTCATATTCTTTTTGAAAAGTGTACTTTCATGTAAGTTCCATTTTGTGTTCATGTGCTAATCTGTACATGGGCCCAACATATTAACATACCATCCAAAGGACAAAGTTAAATGGAGCAAAGATCTTTATACATAGACACATGCAAGAATAGCATTGGCAGGTTTTGGGCTTGGTATGATATATATCTAATAATACATTAAATTTAAGTTTTAAAAAAATATGAGGACAACCTTACAGAAGGCTGGCTAGAAAGTGCAAGTTAGAAGTGGTAGAATTTGAAGAAGAAAAAAACTAAACCAATATAAAAAAGCAAAGTAAATTGAGAAACTGGAAGATGTCAATATCAAAATAACTTTCCTGAATCTAATGTTATAGATGACAAATTTTCTTTCTAATAATCATCTAATTAGATCTAGTTAGATCTAATACTGTTGTTGAGTGTTATATCTTACCTCACCATTGCCATAGTAAATATCATGAGTTTTTAACGAGGAGAAAAGTGGGACACAACTAATCTGCTTTGATCTGGGGTCAAAGCAATGAAATGCCATTAGTAATGCTTCTATGAATTGTTCTGCGAAGAAAGAAATTTTTGACCCATTTAGTAAAGGAGCGAGCCATTATTAAAGGCGAGACATTATTTTAAGGGGTAAGCGGTTGTAGAGGTGTCAACGTTTCCATCACCTATGTATTTTGTGACTGGGAAGTTCATTAATTAAAAAATAAAATAGAAATTTTTTTTTATTAATTACGGAATCTGAGGCACCTAGTTGTCTCAGATACAATCAACAAAAACAAGTATCATTATCCATTATCAAATTATTAAAGGTATCATACTCTGTTTACTGCTTAGCCTGAAACAAGCATCTGCAAGGTGCTGTAAAACTTGCACATGATTTACAGCCAAGAGGTCTTCAAAGTGGCCATGCATCTCATCAAAAACTACCACCAACTATAAAAAAAAAAAACAAACATAAAGACATAACAATGAACATATTCAGGTTTATTTATTCAAATTCAAATCACAAAAAGGAGGACAGGTACAAAACTACTAGTAACTAGAACACAATGGGTGAGATGCAAGTGAAATTGTATCTTTGAAGTACAAGATACACTGTAATTTCATCCAACACAGAATTTCCCAAATATGCACACAGTGATTCTGCAGTCTGTGTTAGGCTATATAGATCTTATCTAGCATGGGCCTAATAACACACTTCAATCTAGGACTTCAGGCCTCACATAAAAGGCCTTGGGAGGCTTGGATAGCACAGTTCTAGCAGTTAGATGTTTAATTTCAATGAGCCTTACCTAGTACACTTTGCAAAATTCCATTCAAGCTTTTGAAGTTAGTGGGTGGGGTTATAACCAGATGGAGTGTTGTGTATAAACATTACTCAAAAGTTAGGGGATGGGTATATAAACCTGAGATGGGCTTATATACTGAGGAACCAAATTCATCAATAAAAATTAATACTTATTAAATACTTTTTAAATGTTTACCTGTTCTTCTGTGTTGACTTTCTGTAGGACTGTTTGTACAACATGGTTGGCAATTGGATGAAGGGCTATGGGTATCAGATGCCCACTGAAATGCACTTTAAAGAGCTTACAAAAGGCTTTCTCAGATGAAACCTGAATCAGAACTTCCAGGAGGTGGCTTCCAATTGTGTCCACCATCAGAAGAGGAAGTTTACTAGAGAAACAAATATTAATAATTAATAAATAATAACATATGTATATTAAAATATTGTCTGTCTAAGCATGCATTTGAAGGGTTGGGTCAGAGGCTGAACAATTTAATATAACTGACAATGTACCACTGAGCCCTCTACTGGCAATAAACAACAAATCTAGTAATAATAATCTACATTGGATGCAAACAGTGTGTACAAAGTATATTTTTTCTGGTTTATAATTAGTATTTTTTTTATATAGTGTAAATGAATAAGATCATGATATTAACGATGAAGATAGTGGTAAAAAATGGTGACAATGTATAAAAATGGTGGATTTATATAAAGTAGATTATATTAACACTGGAAGGAAATGAAATCAAATATAATTTTTATTACTTTACTTCAATAATCTATCAACTTTGATGCACTACATGCAAAAGATGAAAAAACAAATCTGCTGTACAGTACCTGTCTTGTGTAGATGACTCTGGTTTCTGTAGTACTGCACTACACCTCTTGAGAATAAGCTTACAGAGTTTCTGGCACCTTCCATCATCCTTAGACTTCAATACTAGCAGTAATGCTTCCAGTACTGTGCTGGCAATTGGATTTAGAAGTAATTCTAATGAAAAGAAGGCAAACTTATGATCAGGATTTGGTTTTCTTCCGTACATTAATATACACTGTTGGATTCTTCATATCATTATCATTATCCTCTTAAAAGGCAAAACCAAAACATACAAATAATTTTTTAATATCTTTTTAATTTATTGATTTGCTATTAATATTAAAATATGTAAATATATATCTACCTGATAGATTTGGTAGTTCCTTGATTCTGGTAATGAATGAATTTAATAGTTCCATAAATTCTTCTGGTAATTCTTGTTGATCTTCTTTTATAACTGTTGTAAGTTTTCCTACAGTTAAGTTTTGACAGTTATTCAATTATAAACTACTGTATGTTACTTAATCTAAAATATGCATGTTTACAGTATGTCCCAATTATGTTAAAACAAATTAAATATTATACATACACATTCAAGTGGAATGTCAAGTTGCCAAATATTTGAGGGTAACATTTAACACTTCAAAAAAAAAATAAATAAATAAATAAAAAAATAAATAAAAATTATAATTGGAATAAAGTATATTTGTCCCTTTCTATGATTTCCTGTACAACTTACGACGCATACCTTTCTGTTGTGACCGGGACAGTCTACTTCGTGCAACTTCTTCTAACACTTTTGTGCCACTTAAAACCTCAAAGATAGTTTTCAAAACGTGACTAGCATATGTATCGATAATGACATCTTCAATGAATTCAAGAAAGGTTTTTGATATTTGTACGATCAGTTTTGATAATGATGGACTGTTTTGACCTGATTGAATGAAGAGGCCGGCTTTGCTGAGTGATGCCTGTACAACGTGACACGCAAATCTATCATGTACAGCTGTTTCAATGTCTTTTGTTATTCCTCGGATGAAATCTTCAACTTGGGTTGGATCAGCATATTGCAGCAAGTCTTCGAGAATGTGACTGGCTGTTTGGTTCCGGGCAATCTCCAATTCATGTTCTTTCAACTCATTAAATACATTTCTCAGGAATACACCTTAGAATAAAGCAAACTAAATAATAAAATAAACTTCTTTCACAAGCATTGTACTTCTTTTCCTCTAAAAACCCACCAATTTACCAGTTTACAACACAGTCTAAACTTTACATGAGTACCATAGCGGATTCAATACCGGGGCGTAGCCTGGGGTGGAATGTGGGCTCAAATACGACACTTGATCTGCTGGTATGCAGCTTAGACTGAATATCTTCTCTAGTATAATGGATGGAATCCATAATACTGGACAAGATAGTTGGCCTACCTTGTACTTCGTCGTTGTTCTTATTTCTGAAAGAAAGTCCCCTAGATAGCCACATTTAACACTGTACAGAGGGAGTGATTTCCAGGATGTTGTGTACATTATTGAAGCAGAAGCAGAGACTGTGCCACATACAGTCTCCATTCTGTGGTGGATTGCACTTGATGGATGATCGAACAATGTGTTTCACACTTACTAACTTATGGTTGCAATGATCCTACATACCCTAGGCCTGTTGGATATAAGTGCAACTGATAGACAGGGCAATCATAATTAAATTTAATATTTTTGCTTGCTCCAAACCATTAAATGTACTGGTGTTGCTTCGCTATAAAAGTGTAAAGATAACATTTGGTCCTCAAGTCATTTGATCAAGATAATTTTCATGGTCGAAGGCACAAAAATATTTTTTCCAGGCCTGCTGATAGCGCCAAGGAGTGATAGCCTAACAGTAAGCCTGGCTTTGGCATAGGCATTTATTTCTGCCTAGTAGTAGGGCCAGTACAATTACTCTAGAGGCCCTCGTGACTACAGAAAGTCACTTGCTTAAAATGCTCAGGTCCCCGGAGCGCCAGGGGGCCTCGCACCCCTCGCTCCACCACTAGACCCCAGCACTGCAGAGCCCCATCAGTCCCCGCCTCCACAGTCATGCATTTCAAAGTGCTGCAAAGTAAAGCTGGCCTTGATGATTACAAGTGTGTCTTGTTAGTAAAGACTTAAGCCTAAGAATCAAGAGATTTACCCTTATAATACATTGAATAGCTAAACTTAAGTTTCAAGCAAGGATTACACCCCCTGGACCCCATGCCATGTAATGAGGACACCACTCCCGAACCACTCCCCCACCCACAGGTAAAATTCTTCCATTTTTTACTAGCAAAATGTTAAATGTATGAAATTACAATTACAACTTACAAAAAAACTATAGTCATCATAGATAGATAGGCCCGGGCCCTAGCTAGGCCTAGTTAAAATCAATCTCATCATTCGTTTGGAATAAATTCGCCCTTGTTATATTTGCTGATAATGACTACAGGCTACATAGGTTAGGCCTGTGGCCTAGGACTAAGCTGCCTAGAGGAGTACCCATCCATGGCCTAGCTAGGCTAACTAGCCAGGGCCAGGCCAGCCAATGGCATAGCTTATTTCTATGATCCTATGCCTAGTCTCTTAGACTTAGGGCCTAGGACAGGTCTAGCCTATAGCCTTCTTTCGGAAACTAGGAAATAACTCACTTTTTTCATCTTCTTCTTCGAAACCTTGTTTTAGGGTATCCGAAACTCTTCTATAATACCCAATTGTGGACTCATCTAGTCTTCCAACCCTACCATCAGGTTTTCCCTCATGTTTATTGCTTTTCTTTCCCTTCATCTTGCTACACACTGTGATTAATGGGCGCAGACATTTTGATTGATTTTCGACTGTTTGAGGGCGTACTATTCAATTTATTTTAGCTATTAAAAATTAATATTGTTTCTAAAATATATACATAACAGTACTACCTACAATGTTATCGTTATTCTCATTCCCTTCATTATCATCATCATCATCATCATCATCATCATCATCATCATCATCATCATCATCATCATCTTCTTCTATTAGTAGTCTTTAAGTTTTGCAATTGAGGCATTTAGGTTTATCAAAGAATATTTAATTCTATCTACCGTATTATACAGTCTTGAGTAGAGTAGGACCTACAGAAGAGAAGACGACCACGAGTTTACGAAGACATTTTTAGACAATTTTTTGTGTGTCGGGCGTCCAAGACAACTCCCTGTTTTAGCATCGGAACATACATTTTGGGGCTCTTTATGGTTTTGATACTGCATCTAGCTGGCGAAAAACGAAGCCAAATGTACGGCTAATCTTCCAAATAATACCTTTTTTTTGGGGCTTTTTAATGTTCATCAAAATCTTATTTACCCGCATTTAAAATTGATTCCATTGATATTTAGAGTTGTGTGTGCTTCGCGTATTTAGACGACCCCTAGTTTTTCGATAGTCATTTGCTACCGTACTTTAAGCCTCGTCTCGAGAATATCGGATCCCCTTATGCAATGTAATGGTAAATTGAATAAAATCTTTGCGGTATCAAGACTTTTCGAATAAATTGAGTCGAATTGTCGGTATTTTCAACACCGTCAGTTCTTTCCACTGTTACTGTTTAGCCCGGCATTTTCCTCGGAAGACAAATGTAGGTAAAATGGCCCCGGAAAAATGGCCCCGGTAAAAATAGCCCCAGTAAAAATGGCCCCAATTGACAAGTAGGTAAAAATGGCCCCAATGAAAAAAACCATTAATAGAAATGATATTTTTTTTTAATCCTCAAATATTTAAATATAGCTGTAAAAAGCAAGAATTGAATCAATAACAAATACAGTTATACACAACAGATGCAAATAATGTACTGAGAGATTATCGGAAAACAATGGCCATTGAATAACATTTTTTGATAGTAGAAATAAGTTTTAAAACGTTATTCCACTAACAAAGTAGAGGAATGACATACACACAGTACCTCAACTACCAAAATATGCAACTCATAGATAACCACAAAATTCACTTACGTTAAGTATCAAATGAAATAACTATACATGTTATAAACAGTGCAAATAAACAGTAGTTAAAGCATGTGGATCAATTGTGTGTATGAATTACAAGTTCATGTGTGGGAAAAGGGAGAGGCTTACTTTCTCACAAACTTAGCAATAAATTTGTTTTGCTTAGAGTTACTTCAAAGAAGTATTTATTAATCAAATATTGTTTTTAAAGTAAACTGAATAATTAGGAATAGGCCTACATTCATTTAAGCAACTAAATTTAAGTGCATAAAACTATACTAAATAATTTAAACTGAGATACTATATATACATTTTTTTTAAACACTGTTTTAATACAGAATTTTATTATTGGGGCCATTTTTACCTACCTGTCATTTGGGCCATTTTTACCAGGGCCATTTTTACCGGGGCCATTTTTTCCGGGGCCATTTTTTCCTGGGCCATTTTTCCCGGGGCCATTCTTTACCGTACACCTCGGAAGACACATGGCCGTCAGACGGGGATCCGTTGACAGAATCACTACTGTGTTCACTTGAGATCAAAATCTCTATTATCATTCCAGAGTATCGTCTACCTATTATGGACTAGACCTATTGTACACCACGTACATTTTATATTGACATGAATAAAAGAATAAAACAGTATGGCTAAACTATAGCCACCAAACAAACAACGGATTTGGTGTCTCTCACGTCTTTATTAAAAGGAACAACCATTCGTTCAGATTCTCGGATCTAGCATCCAGCCAAATGTCACTTAGTTTCATTTCATTCTCAAGAATCTACCATTATCATTCCAGAACTTACAACTATTATGGACTAGACCTGTTGTACACCACGTAGGCCTACATTTTATATTGACATATTGACATGAATAAAAGAATAAAACAGTGTGACTAAGCTATAGCCACCAAACAAACAACGGATTTGGTGTCTCTCACGTCTTTATTAAAAGGAACAATGCCATTCGTTCAGAGTCTCGAATCTAGTCACACAGCCAGCCAAATGTCACTTAGTTTCATTTCATTCTCAATGAGTATGTCTTATTTTACGAACGTAGGTCTACTAAATTACTTGCAAAAAAAATTGGTAAGAATTCATAATGTTTTGATATGATGGATTATTTTGGGCAGATAAGTATATTTTTTAAAAGCAAATGGTGAACAAATAGGGCCTATGTAATATTTATAATAATACATATTTATTTTAATACATATTTTTTATATTTTAATATTTATAATAATATTTATTAATATTTAATTATATTTATTAATATTTATAATAATACGTTTTTTTTTATCACATAATTTTTTTTTATTTTTAAAGTAATACATATATTTTGAAGTAACAAGTATAATGATTAATTTATTGATAAATATAAATTAAGAGATCACTGCATGACAGAGGTTGATTCTTATGAATATTGATATATTGGTGTACTGTTATTATTATTGTTTATTGTTTAGGCCTATTATTGTTACCTATTTGTTTATATATAATGTGTGCAGTTTGTGGCGAAAAAGTCCACCCCTCCCCCTCCCCCACCCATGTCGGTCGTTCGACGCCACAACGAGGCCTATCTAAATAACCTTATTTTTTGATTGCCAATTGTGGTCTAAAAGCACTATTTTGGGCCATACTAAGCCATAACAACTCTCTACTTTCGGACCCACTGTCAGCAACTTAAATTCTGGAACAACCACTAAATGTGTGTGTGCGTGTGGGTGGAATCTGTCCGTGGTGAATGTCACCTTCAACAAGAAATTGTACTTTAGCTAATCGCTGTCTTTAGCTAATCGCTAATTCTGAATGGCATCACGCATTCAGTGCGTGTCTTGATTGGCTGAGACGAGACCGTTAATAACAGCCAATGGTTAGCATTAACAAAGTTGATCCGAACAATAAGTATTCAAATTGAACAACATTCTTTGACTATACCATTCAATAAAAGTTAAATTTCCATTTTTTCTAATAATTAGATAATTATAATAAAATTTCAGTCTTTTCTACGAAAGTAACAATAACAATAATTACCACAGTATAGCACTTAAAGCAAAATGCTTGCTTATAATTTTCAGTTCGGTGTCTGGTCATTGTTGGTATACCCCCTAAGCTAAAATGAAGTAACCACTAGACCAAAGAATATCAGAAGACTGGGCCATTCTTACTTCTTCCTCGTCGAGAGACGACCTGTTTTGAATACCGTTTGATTTACGAGATGACAATGAACGGCACAGACGGGAATTTGCAAAGCCTCGAGGATGCACTTTCTGCGTTACAAACCAATTCAGATTTGTTCTTCAAGATTATGATGGCCTGCATGATATTTTGTAAGTTTCACATGACTTTGTTTACATTCGTTGAAAATAATACTATGAGATTAAAATCCCACCAGGCTACGCGGCTTTGGATAAATCAAGTAGGCCTCCTATTCCTTTTTCGTAATTTTTAAAACAATAAGCCTGATTGAGTAATTAAGTTTATACCGGATAGGCCTACAATTTACTTAATTTTTAATAGGAAAAGTAAAGAGACCGTTTACAGACAATATAGATTAAAATATCATATATTTCGGCCACTCCAGTCGTGTAGCGAGGTAGTCATGGACCACTCCCATACGCAATCCCAGCACAATAACGCTTCGAGTTACGTAATCGCAAGTATATGCCTCTTTTGACGGTACAGTAATTGTTATTTTATAATAGAATTAAAAAATATATATATATTATCAGACATTGACTCGTTATTTGTTTTGTGAAGTTTTTATAACGTATAACGTAAGGTCTGACAATATGTCTAACCCAAGAATGTTTATACTTATCCCAAAGTTATGCAATGTGGATTTGCTTTCTTGGAAGCTGGGTCGGTGAGAAGCAAAAATACTACCAATATTTTGATCAAGAACTTTTTAGATGTTTGTAAGTATTGCGTCTCTTTGATATTCAGTGTGTTCTCAGAGCTCACTCATGACGTAGTTAACTTTGAAAACGCACACAAATATAAACATTTAACAATGCTGTAAGTGGTCATTCATTTTAGTTCAAAATGTCCAGTGATTCTCCGTTTTATTTTCCAAAATGACAAATTCAATAAGCACGATACAGCATATCTGTAAAAGAAATGTGTTATTGTGTTGCACACCAGAAGGTGGCAGCGCCCAGTACATCAATCTTATGTGACGCACTGTTAACCGTTAGCTGCCGTGCGTCCATGCGAGAAAATCCCAATCCGGATACCAACAATTATGATGATCGAATCACTGGCCAATAAGAAACTGGAAATTGTAAACGTGTACGTGTGATTGGTTGATGATAGAAACGCCCTCAACTTGCTAACCGATAGCGCTTGCTATTGCTAACCGTTAGCGTATCCGGATACCGCTAACGGTTAGCGCTAACCGATCGGGCGTTCTCACGCAGGTGCTAACGGTTAGCGCTAACGGTTAGCTCCCGATCCGGATACTGGGGCTCTCGTGTGAACCAGGCTAGCATATTGTTGGTATCCGGATCGGGATTTTCTCGCATGGACGCACGG